>NW_010293542.1:0-30918 GCF_000700745.2 Antrostomus carolinensis
GGGGGAGCCGCTGCCTGCCGGCCCGGGCTGCGGGGGGCTCGGGGCAGGACGGTGTGGTGTGAGCTGTTGAGCTGAGGGCACCCAGCTCAGCGTCCAGCCAGAGCCATCCTGGGCTGCATCAAGAGCAGTGTGGCCAGCAGGTCGAGGGAGGTGATTCTCACCCTCTACTCCACTCTCGTAAGGCCCCACCTGCAGTGCTGTGTCCAGTTCTGGAGCCCCCAGCACAAGAGAGACACGGACCTGTTAGAACAAGTCCAGAGGAGGCCACCAGGATGATCCGAGGGCTGGAGCACCTCTCCTATGAGGACAGGCTGAGAGAGTTGGGGCTGTTCAGCCTGGAGAAGAGAAGGCTCCAGAGAGATCTTATAGCGGCCTCCCAGTACCTGAAGGGGCTACAAGAAAGCTGGGGAGGGACTTTTTACAAGGGCAGGTAGTGACAGAACAAGGGGAAATGGGTTTAAACTGAAAGAGGGTAAGTTTAGATTAGATATTAGGAAGAAACTATTTACTGTTGAGGGTGGTGAGACACTGGAACAGGTTGCCCAGAGAAGCTGTGGATGCCCCTCCCTGGAAGTGTTTAAGGCCAGGCTGGATGAGGCTTTGAGCAACCTGGTCTAGTGGAAGGTGTCCCTGCTGATGGCAGGGGGGTTGGAACTAGATGATATTTAAGGTCCCTTCCATCCCAAACCATTCTATGATTCTATCAAACCCTCACAGATGGTAGTGGGTTTTTTTTACACTTGCTGTTGGTAGGCGAGGTAGCTGCCGGCATCTGAGAAAGAAATGAGTTGCTGTCTAAGCACCGTGAGTGCAGATTAGAAACCAGGGTTTCGGTTCTAACAGTTAACTGGGCAAAATCTGAGTAAACCCAGAGATCTCATTCTGCAGGACAGAAGCTGCTCTCTTTCCTGTGTGAGGGGGGTGTTAAGCAAGAACATAAACACATGAGGCTGAGGGAAACACAGAGCAGGTGCTGCTGGGTGGCCAGTAACCCGGGGGTTGCTGCCCAGTGAAGCTCATGGTCCTGGTGCTGCGGGCTGGTACTGCTGTGTGCATCCTAGATCTGTTCAGGATGCACATAGAAGTGGAAGGGGGATGAACAAAACGCAGGTCGATGTTGATGGGCACGAGCTTAATGCAGCTTAAAAAAACCCACTGTAGTATAGGAAATGTAGCAGTGTCTCCCTACATGAAGCACATAACTATGTCTAGTTCTCACTTTGTTTTTCCTTCAAGCAGCTCTGCAAAAGATGGATTTCTGTACAAAATCAGGCATGGGTAATACAGTTCGGGCATGTTTGAGGCATACAACTCACATTTTCAGTTCCTGGAAGTGGAACAACAATCGTCATTCAAAACACTTTATGATTTTTAAAACTTAGGCTGAATACTCCTCATAGATTTTGCACTGCCTCTTGCAAAAAATACAAAAAACAGTTCAGAATTTAAGATCATTATTATTATTCCTTTCAGTGCTCATGGAAGTCTTGTGACAAAACAGTGTTTTATCATGTAGAAGGGAGGGAGACAATTTGAATAAAAGAATTGACATAAAAATAAAACTGCAGAAGCATTCCAGGAGAGCTTAGAAGTCAGAGTATCAACATGTGCTGGTTACTCTGATCTAACATCCCTTTGAATCCAAACCAAACCCATGGATTCAGATTCTCTTAACTGCTCCAAGATTCGGAAATAAGATGATTCAAGTCAAAATACATGTTCAGAGTTGAATTTCGCAAGTTTCCCTCAGCTTTCGATGAGCAGAGAACTGTGCTGCAAACAGACATTGGAAAAACTCTGGCTTTCAGTTTGACTTTGGCATGTTGTTGTTTGGCTCTTGCACACTAGTTAGCTGTTCACTTTTACTGTAAATAATGACTAGAAATCTAACCTGCAACTAGACTGCTGAAGCAACTTCTGGAAGGGTTTGTTTCCTTCTCTTTCCCCCACCCCCTTAAGACTTTTTGTCTTACGAGATTTGTTTGCAATTTCCTAGCTGAAGCTCTGAGGCCAGTTTGCCAGATCTGGGGCTGCATCATCGTCCTGCACATCTGGAAGTGGTTTATGGGCTCTCATTCCTCCAGTGCGGCGTCTGGACTCTGTGCTGTTCCTCAGCAGCAGAGAAAGAAAAGAAAACCAGCACAACTCCAAAGTAAACTTTGAAGAGTTTGAAAAAGGAATTGAATCTTAAAACTGTTACTGTGCCCTGTAAGGCCTTTGCGCGGGGGACTTCAAAGGAGGATGATGGTCAAGGAAGCTTTGGCAAGAGTGCTTACAGCTGTGGGCTATCTAGGATCCAAGTAAATAGCTCTACAGCTCTTCAAGAGAGAGGAGTCCCGAATACTGTGCTGCTTTGAAGAGGTAAAAAGACTAATTAAGCAGGAAATATCTGAGCAGTAATGTCACTGTTTCTGAGCTTTCCCTTCTGCAGCCCCTCATTTTGTTACCGGATTTGGCAACTGAGTTAGGGACTGCCATGTTCCAGGAACTAATGTCTACAGTCAGGAAAAAAATGAGTAAATATTTGCAAGGGAACAAATATTCCTCTCTTTCCTTAAAAATCAGTGGGTAATCAGTCCGTGTTTCTGAGGCTTAGGAATGCTGTAGATTTAGAACTCAAATTTGTATGAGAGTCTGTCTGAGTTCGGATTTTAAAGTTTAAATCGTGGTTCAGTTTATGTTGATTTAATAATTTCTGAAAATATGATGAAGCTGTGGCTATGCAACTTTTATCTTTCAGTGATCATCAGTATTGTTTGTGACTATCATTACAAATGCTAATTAAAATATAGTAGTCAGCTCCATGGAAATCACAGGAAGATTGTGATGGCTAAAGTAGGGTTAGAAAGTTGGTCCAGGAGCATAGGGGGTTCTGTTGTCTCCCTGCTTACCTAAACAAGTAAACTTTTTAAATGGATAAGAAGACAATAGTTGTGCACAATGCGAGAGAGAAGGGCTTTCTCAGCATTCTCTGTTTTTTTTCTGAGCGATCTGCTTGATTTCCTCTCTGTGTGAATTAATGCCACATGAAGAGAGTGGGTTGCTGGAAGCACTGTGGATGTGAAAGGACTTTCTCTCAGAAATACTCCTCTCTCACTATGATTTAGTCATCTGTTGGGACCTAAATACATACAAATATAAGTGGTTTGTAAACAAAGCCACATCTTAGCTTTTAAAATATTTTTTATGGTCATCTAATTTGTTAGTTGAAGGCTAATGTAGGATGCTGTCTGAACTTGAGCGTTAACCAATGACAGGCGGTCAGTTCTGTGACTCAGGTTTCAAGAATTCTTGCTGTTCTGCCTGTCTTCTCAAGGAGTCAGAGTAAACTGCATTTTCGTGTGCATTAAAACTGTCAGATATCCTTATCTATGCTGTAATATGTCCATATCTGTATGTATGGAAACAGGAAAAATTGGTTTCTGTCCTATATGTGGCTTCCGTGGTTTAAAGGTTCGATCATATAGTTGTATTTTCCCTTCCCTGCCCCCTCGCCTCACCCCAACTTCTGGTGCTGTTTTTTAATGTTTGTGGTTGTTTGTTTTTAAGAAACGTTAATTTGGGGTTCAAAATTCAAGTGGATGTTGTATTTCTCATAATCCTGTATTTTAGGGATTATGTTTTGTCCTCTCAGTCGTAAAGGAATGGCCACGCTTGGGCCTGGTTTAGAAGTACAATTTTAGGGAAGGATAGCTCATTTTCTTCAGCATCCCAAGTAATGTGGTTAAATACAAGCCACACTGCACGTACTCCCCTCTTACTGTTAGTGGAAGGATACAGCTGTTAGAAAATATTTCCACTATTGCTCTGAAATTTTCTGAGAATCTGGAAGACACTGCTCCAGTATAAGATTCCCATATGTCTGGGAACATACTCCAGCAAGAGATTGGTATTTGTGATTGTTATTATGGTTTAGGTGAGATCAGAGATAAGCGTAAGTATAGTTACAAATTGCATCAGTGGGGTGTTTTAATACTTCCTTGCATATTACTGTAAAATGTGTTAAAAAATCTTAGTTATGACTGATGGAGGTGATTGATTGGAGGTGATTGGAGGTGATTGATGGATAGAATTTATTAAAATGCTGTTCTTCTCAACCTATTAGTAGCTTAAATTAAAATATGTAATAATTGTACTGCAGAATATTAGTTATTTGTTCCAAAAAAGTTGTTTGCAGAGAGAGTTCAGTTTTACTTTTGATGCAAAACCTTGTCCCTGAAATCACTAGTATTTACTGCTGGTACTAATGATTTTTCTCTCTCTTTAAAAAAAAAATAATAATTTTTTATTTTACCACAGATCACAGTTTTCATCCAACAGGACACATGGCTCTTTTAAAGAAAAGTAAGAGATTAAAAACATTTGAAATATATATTTTTAAGACAGAAATGTCAAATGAAATTTCTTACGCAACTGTTGTCGCCATTGCATGCAAATTTATAGTTCTAGTTTTGCTAAATTATGCTTAACTTGGAAGTATACAAATAACACTTTTCCTATTAAATATTTAAGTCAAGTAAGTATGGCCATAAATACCATTAATTTAAAATTGCTTGTTGCTTTACTGCATGAAACTGAAGGGTCTGGAATTTCCAACTAAGCGTGCAGGTAGCTGCTGGTTTCCTGTGGGTTGTGCCTGGAGCACTGAACCTGGCTTTTTGCAGAACTCTGCACTTTAATGCTGTTCATACTTGCAATTGTGGTGTGGTCCCAAAAACTCTGGGGTTTTCACCAGCTCTCAGAGTCAGTGACTGGAAATGGACCAGTGTGTACCTTCAGTTTTGCACCCAGAATTTCTCTGAAGTCAATGGGCTGTTTCCTCGGACGATTTAAATTGGTGCAGGTTCGATAATGCTATTTACCAATTTCAATTTATTCTCATGCCACTTGGCCCTTTTGATTGAAATAGTTTAAAACACAATTCCCTTTGCTCTTCTGTACACCTTAAATACCTTTATGGTGTTGCAAAGATATCAAACTAGTCTGATACAGAGAACTCCCATCGTCAAAGTAACTGTTGATGATGGTAGCATATTCCTTCCCTGTTGTACTCAGTGAACTGCCCTGGTACCTGCTCGTGGTTGGTTTATGTTGAGCAACTTGAATTTGTATAACACAGTCGGGTAGGAAATGCAAATCAGAATATACAGTCAGGTGTTTGCTGCTGCATTCTTTGTTTTCATTTTACTAGTTAAACTAACTTTGTAAAAATATTTATGTATTTTCAAATATTTTGGAATATTTATGGTTTCAGCAGCATAATGAGTTTGTTTTTCTAGTATTTTTAGAGTTTTGCTCAACTACACCTTGAAGATCTGAACACTGAAATAGAAAAAAAAATTGTCATGTGTTTGTAGTTTTATCAGGGAAGCGTGAGAAAAGGAAAGGGCTAGGTAAACATCATTAACTCGTGAAGTCCTGTGATGACAGATAGACAGCAAACTAGCCAAGAAAAGAAAGTTCCAGGCTCCTAATAAAGTTCAGAAACATGAGAATTTCCTAGTATGGGTAATCCATATGTATTGGGAGATTAATGATTTACTGAGCAAATTATCCATGAAAATCAGATAGTTGGAAATTATTGTAACGGGGGTGAGATACTGTTATGTTTTTAACATAATATTTTTAGCTTGATCAAATAGCAAGAGCAAGGAGGATCTGATAAATACAGCATATAGAGGTTATGATGTGTACTGGTTGCAAGCTGGATTTTTTTTTTTAATGTACTTGGGCAATTAGCTGTTAAACTGATTGTTAACAAATTCTCCCTTTTGTTTCAGTTAACCAGATCTTACTGTTGCTTCTTGTCTTAACTGTGTGTGCCATTCTGTATAACAAAGTTCACCAGGTGCCATCTGCATTAAAGAATGAAACAGGTAAATGCCTTAAACTTTTGTTTCATTTATGTTCTTGTTTTATATTCCTTATCTCTTCATTTGTACAGTGCTTTATGTCCAACTGAATCTTGTTTGCTCTGCAGTAGGTGACAACCATAATCACACTGTTGCACATGGTCTGGGATGTGGAATTTTTTTTATTCTGAACAGTGCTTTATGTCCAGCTGAATCTTGTTTGCTCTGCAGTAGGTGAGCTGATCACACGGTTGCATATGGTCTGGGATGTGGAATTTTTTTTATTCTGAATTACTTGAATAAATAGTAGGAGATCGATAGTAATGACTAAGAATTGTCATTCCGATTCAAATTTTTATCCAGATGTCACTGATGTAGATGGAAGCTGGAGTGTATCCTTATTTGTGCTGAACAGTATTGGAGTTGTCAAATGATAATAAACTTTAATCACAACTTGCCCCTTTGGGAATGTGCTTGGCCTACCTGTTCATTTCGAATAGATCATCAAATCTTGGCATAGTTTACAGCAGAAGTTTTTGCTGGAATTTTTGTAGTGACAGAAAGCCACTAGGGTTGGTATGGTTGGACTGATACGAAATGCTTATACTAATAGCTTATTCAGTGTTCCCAAGATAAAGAAACTCTGTCTTGGTATAAACCATTTTGTTTCAGTGTATTTTGCTGGGATTGCTATGAGTTTAATGGTTATGTTTTAATGAGTATAAATCTATCCATATAAGTTCTCTAAGTAAATCAGTACTGGGGGTAAAAATCTTCCTTAGCAGTAATGTGAACTGATTTAGTATTTAGATTTATTTTTTTTTCCCCTTTATCATTAGCAGCTTCCTGCTGGTGCAGAAATTTGCACTTTTCCTTTCTAGCCTGCTTCCCAAAGAAGTGAATCTCATGCAATTGCACCACCTCTTCCACTCACCTCCTTCCTTTGCTAATTTTGGAACCTGTTGTTCAATTTGTACTGCATGTAACTGAGAAGTAGCAGTCTCAAAGGTATTCAAACTTCTTCAGGTTTCATGTGAGTAAGCAGCTACATGGAGGACAGGCTGAATTGTGCCCCTGCTGAGTAGAAGATGCCGAGATCTCTGTTATATATTCTGTTTGGAGGCATCCAACAGTCCAGGCAACCTGCATGTAGTTCTGGGTTAGCGACAGCTCGTGCTGTGTGCCTTGCCAGATGTGGATGTGTATAGGATGTGGTAAGGAAATGAGGTGGTTGTGATTCCACTGCTTATGGAATTACATACTCATTCCTGTGACCCAGATCTGATATAAAAAGATTCTTAATTTTCTATTATAATGCATAGTTTTGTTTCTTGTAGTTGAGTTGGAGAGTCCTGAGGAAATGGAAGAAGAAATCCCAGTTGTAATCTGCGCTGCTGCGGGCAGGATGGGAGCAGCTGTAGCAGCAATCAGTAGCATCTACAGCAACACAGGGGCTAATGTTTTGTTTTACATAGTTGGGCTGAAGACTACCATCCCACATATTCGGTACATACCAGCCTTATTTTGTTTCATGCTGTACTTAGGGCCAGCTTGTTGTTCTCCTTAGCTTGAGCCTAGGCTTTGGAGCACTGTTCAGGGAAGTGTTTCTCCCTTTTATTCAAGTAGAGCTATTGGTGGCAGCCCCCAGGAGTCTTACGTGTAGGACAAAGGACGGTTGTGCCCTACGCAAGGCACTGACTGATGTAGAGGGGTGTGCAACAGCCAGACCACCTGTGGTACCTGTGCCTCTCTGCCTTATGCAGATTGGCTGCAGAAGAGCCTGCAGTAAGGGATGTATGTGTTTATTTGTCACAATCCCACTGTGTTGCACTTACCTCTCATCTGGTGCTGTGTCCTGAGCGTCAGTGTAAAAAAACTTGCTGTTTAAAGCTAATTTCAAGTAAGAGGGTGTATTAAAGGTTATAAATAGAGGCCCAAAGAAGCTTGAAATGACAGCATGTTTGAGTGTTAAAATTTACAAACAATCGTCTAAAAGAGGGGGAAAGGTGTGAATCAAAATTAAAGCAGTTTTCTTAGCAGTTGTCACCTCTGGCTGCTGCACTTCTGTAGCCTGTGTACCCACAATTTGTGTCAGAGTGAGAGGATGTAATGAGTGGGGTTCCACAGGGAGTTTTTCCCATCCAGTTCATCAGTGACCTAGATAATAGAATGAAGAATATTCTTTATGTATCTGCAATTGGCATGAAGCTGAAGAAGCCAGCAGATGTACTGAGGAACAGGACAAAACAAACTAATCACAGTGAATGGGAAAAATGAACTGTAAAATGTGATGAAATTCAGTGGAGGTAATGACAAGGTAATGTAGGAGGGAATAGCTGGCTGTATTGGCGCAGGGTGAAGCAGGAGTTTGGTAGCACTCATTTGGAAAGCTACAGAATCATGAGTGATAACAGACTACATTGATTTAAAAAAAAAAAAAAAGGACATGCAGTGCATCACAGTGGATATACATGTTGACATGTATGACCACAGGAGATATAAGGAAACTTTTTCTGATCTTCCTGAGATTTTTAGTACATCAGAAAAAGCGTGTTTATTTTTGGGTGCCTTCAGGAGGGATTTAGAAGAGAGGTCAGAGGAGAACAATAAACAACAGTGTCAAGAAAACTGACAAAATCATGAAAAAATTAGTCTGAAGAAAATATGGTTTGATCTTGTGATCTTGGCAGTGATCTTGAAGGACATAAAACTGTAAAAGGGAGAAAATTAACCTCTGCTTTAAAAGCACAGTAGATAGAATAAGAAAAAATGGTCTTTATAGCAAGAAAGCCTAAAAAAATAGTATTTAATGTTAGCGATAGTGAAAGATGGGTCGTTTGAGCAACTTGTGGAGTCTGTTTTTGGCAGTGGTGTGGGAGGTTTACTTTGTTGGGTTTTTTGGGTGTTGTGTTTTGTTTGTTGGGGTTTTTTTTAAGAACACGTTAAACAAATGTCTATATGCAATAGCTGTAGACGTAAGTGATTCTGTCTTGGGATAGAATAGGTTGAGCGAACTTCCAAGGTCTTTTATCCTCCTGTGAGTCTGTGAATTTAATACTGGAAGTACTTGCCACATACTCAGTATTTCTTTTATCACTTCTTTTTTATCACAGAAAATGGATTGAAAATTCTAAACTGAAAGAAATAAAATTTAAGGTTGTGGAATTCAACCCTATGGTACTAAAAGGAAAAATCAGACAAGATGCGTCGCGTCCTGAGCTGCTGCAGCCTGTGAGTAAATGAACGCTGCATAACAAATTTTCAGGGTTTTTAACGCTTATTACAGGCTTTAAAATACCCCACATCTCTGTTCCCTTACACAAAGGGGGTGTAAGCCTGAGAATCGGGTACAAATGCTAAGCTCTCACTCAGGAAGGAAAAGTGCACGATAACAAGCTCCTTGCAGCTTGTCTGTCTGGGTCCTCATTATTTGGTGGCCTAAAGTTGGTAATTTGAATGTGTCATATCTTTAAGAATAAATTCACAGTTTATTAGAGGGAAGATCTAATAGTGTTCTTTGTGCCTCCATGATGCTGAGTTGGCTGCATTCTGCTCATGTCCAGGGTTAATTCAGAGGCTAACGACTAATCTAAATATTACTGGCTGTCAGAAAAGACAAATCACATGTTAGAAACTATTAGGAAAGGAGTAAGGATCAAAATAGAGAACATCATTATGCCACAATACAGATACATCGTTTTCCCTCATCCTAAACACTATGTGCAGTCTCTGTCCCCTTATCTGAAAAAGGTGTAGCACCACCAGAAAATGTTCAGGTCTGTTCAGAATGTTTATTCTTGCTGCCCTCCTGTGAGCCTTTGAAATAATATGTGGAAAAGATTTCATTGAAGGAATCAATGGGTTACAACTGTTCAGCCTGGAAATGTGACTTCTAGTGTGAAAACAGTAGAGATCTGCAGAACTGAGTGTCATGGAGGACTGGATGAGGGATGGTTGCTTACTGTCTTTCCCAGTGCAAGAGCTAATGGAGGAGTCACAGTCAGAACGATCAAGAAATGTTTTCACTGAGTGTCTGCTTAGCACCAACCACTCTGAAGGCAGGTGGTGGGTAAAATGGTCTGGATCAGTATGGTTGTTCTTATGTTCTGAGTTCCCTTTCCTTCTGCTGTATTCTTCATTGTTGTTATAGAAGTTGTTATCCCGTGTCTGCCACCAGTCAAATGCATTAATTTCCTCTGGGCACAAGAAAAAACTTTTTTTTTTTTTGTCATGGTGAGGGTGGTCAAACACTGGAGCAAGTTGCCCAGAGAGGTTGGTGAGTTTCCATCTGTGGAGATTTTCAAAACCCAACTGGGCATGGTCCCCATCAGCCTGCTCGGGTGGACCTTGCTTGAGAAGAGGGCTTGGACACGATAGTCTCAAAAGGCCCCTTTTAACCCAAATGATCCTGTGATTCTGTGAAGAAGCAACTGTTTTGGGCTGCTTGGTTAGGGCCATAGTAAATAAAATAGGGATAAATATTAATAATAATGGGTTCAGGGTACTACCAGAACTGTGGTGGAGGAAGCAAATGATCACTGGCTAGTGCTTAGTGAAGAGAGAAATGAAAACTGATTGTTAATAGAGACAGAAGTGTGAGACTATTACACTGAACAGCTTTACCAGTTAGTCTTTACCTTTTTTTCTGTTTAACAGCTGAACTTCGTTCGATTTTATCTTCCTTTGCTTATCCAGAAACATGAGAAAGTAATATATTTGGATGATGATATCATTGTTCAAGGTAAGCTGTCATCCAAAAAGAAGTTTCTAGCAGAATGAAAATAAAAATTATTGCAGCTTTTACAGTCTTTTGGAAATATGAGATGTAATGGAAACTGAGGTAGCTGCTAGGCACATTGCACTCAGGAAAACTACAAATAATCTGTTTGTTTATTTAAAGGAAAGTCTGAAGAAGAACTTCTTTCTGTATATCTTTTGAATAGTTGATTTTGATCAAAATTATATGTATGGTTTTCATTTTAATTGAATCTGGTCAATTGTTGAAAGGTGTGATGGATTTCACTTACATGCATGAATATTTATTTTTAGTATGTGATATGCATTTTCTGCTAATATTTTAATTCCCACAAATGCTACCAGTTCCTTATCCAGAATTGCTCTTCTTGAGAGCAAGAGGAATTTACTCAAATAAGAGGGTTAAAATTCCAAACATTCAAAATGTAGTTCTTAGCATCTTCAGCTCAGAATCCATAGCAACTTGCAGAATCTTGATCAGAGATTTCAGAGTTCCCAGGCAAATTGGAGCAGTTAGAAGATATTGAAATCCTGATTTTTTTTTTTATATACAAAGAAGTCCAATTAGAGGAACAATTTTTTTTCCAAGGTTAATTTATATTTTTTCTCTTGTTTCCCAGTATATTTTTTTCTCTATATACTTGTTGTCCTCCCTTGTTTTATCATTTTGTTTACTTGTTATTTAATAATATTTTAAATCAAATTGTTGTGGTTTAACCCTGATTGGCAGCAAAGCACCACACAGCCACTCACTCACTTTTCCCCCATCCCCACTCCCAGTGTGATGGGGGAAGAGGAAAGGAAGAACCAAAGCAAGAAAACTTGAGGGTCAAGATAAAACAAACAGATAAATAATTGTTTAATAAGTGAAGGTTAAGTGGAATAAGAGAGAAGAAAAACAAAACAAGTGATGTAAAGGCAATCGCTCATCACCTCCGGTGGGCAGACCAGTGCCCAGCCAGTCCCCAAGCAAAAGCTGGCTAACTGCCCCAAGAGCCCCTCTTTCCCCTTTTGTTGCTGAGCATGATGTGATGTGGTGTGGAATATCTCTTTGGTCAGTTTGGATCCTCTGCCCAGTTGAGTTCCCTCCCAGCCTATTGCACACCCCCTCGTCTACTCACTGGAGGAGCAGAGTGAGAAAAAGAGAAGGCCCTGCTGCTACACAAACAGTGTTCAGCAAGAGCTAGAACATCAGTGTGCTGTCAGTACTGCTTTGGTCAGAAATCTAAACCACAGCACCATATATGAGCTGCTACGATGAAAATTAACTCTATCCTAGCCAGGCCCAGTTAAATGTTAAAGGGATGTTCCCATGAAAATTTCCTTTGGAAAGGAGTGGGTGTAGCTGTAATAAACTTTTTGACCTAACTTAATCTTTGCTGTAAGAACATTAAGATCAGTGAATTTACACATGACAAAAGTATAATTTTATTCTCCATTGCTGCTCTGCACCTTTCTGTAATTTTGTCTCTTTAGTGGCAGATTTCAGAACATCTGCACTCAAAGGGGCACTATTAGCAGCACTATTAGCTGCTAATAAGGGGCACTATTAGCTGCTTGATAAAATATGATTAACCTGCTCTGTCTCATTTTAATTTGCAGTATGCTTCCTGTCACAGTTGCTTCAACATGTGTGTTTCCAGTGGTTACCTCTGCTTTTTGGTTTTGTTGTTCTGTCTGTCATCAGTGGGCAACGGCAATATTTGAAAGGTTCTCAAATTCTTCATTTAGACTCCAGTTTAATGAGCACTTTAAGCTGAGCCCACCACTTCCCCTGCACAGGTGTTCACCAGGAATGTGATTGCTTTCAGCCTGCATCAGTTCCTCGGTAGGAGTGGAGGCAGTGTGGCTAGGAGAAGAGGGGAGGTAGGGTTTTCTCTTTCACTGGTGGTGCCAGCTTATGCCAGTTGATCGCGTTTCTGGAGCCGCGGGGTGAAGGTGCAGTTTCACTTTACAGCTGATGGTAAGCTGCTGCTGATGGAAGTGGCCTCCCCTGTCCCCAGGCAGCTCCTGTTACTTGTGTCCTACCTGCAGTTGTGCAGCTGCAGAATAAGCTGATTCAGCTGGCTGACCTGGCAGAAGACTAGCAGCACATAAAACCCCCAAGCTTTTTTTTTTCTTCTTTTTTTCCCTTTGCTTCAGCCAGCCTAACTTGCTCACTCTTTGGCCTCACAATCCTCAATCGTAGGGCCCAGAAGGAGGGAATAAAGATGGACACGTGGGAGTGAGGCTGCTGTGGCAGCTGCTGCCCATGTCTTAACTGTAATGTGAGCCCCTGCTCAGTCAGATGTCTCCGGAGTGGGAGTGACTGAGACTTCTCTCAGGGTAAGGAGTGAATAGGGTTTTCAGGGTTTAGCTTTGGGATTGTTTATTTGTTGGTCATTGCTTTCTGCAAAGCAGTAAGAATGAAATGTACTGAACTTGGGGTGTCAGCCTAGAATTGTTTGATTTGATTTCTTTTTTCTTTTTCTGCTTTTCTTTTGAAAATACCTAGTAAGGCATATCGATCTTCAACAACTAAGTGCCCCGTTATTTCAAATTCTGTTTGGTGAGGCACGAGTCCTAACCCAGATTTTCTAACCATCTGCTGAGTTCAGACAAATAATTAATTTCTGCTTATTTCAGAAATAGTAGTTCCACTGTTTGCAGTATGGGGGATGTTTTTGGTTACTAGTCTTTTATTGAGCTCACCTCAGGCTACCGGGCCATATGTGGCCTTCCAAGATAATTCCTCTTACCTGTGACCGACCCGTGCCCAGCAGCAAAGCTGGTAGCTGTAGGGAGTTTGGATGCAGACTCGCTCCACTGCTGTGACAGTGCTGTGCTTCCCACCTGCCCTGACGCTGCTCTGGCACATCGTGGGTACCTGCTACTCAGATGATGAGTGAGATGCCATGCGTTACGTTATTTCCCAGCACCAGGAAGGAGCTGGGTGGTCTGTAAAGCCAGCAGGGATTGTCAGGTGTGACAGGCACATTTTAACTGACCAGTGCTGAGAATACAGGTGTCTTACAGGAGGTATAAACACAGTAACACCAGGAAAAACCTGAGCTGTGCAAGAGATCGAAGTGGCACTTTTGTGGGACTTGAAGAGGCTCAGAAAACTTGCTGGTGCCCTCCTTCAGCAGAGGCAACCTCTGAGTGCCCGACTCTGTAACCAGGCTTCTGAACAGTGTAATCGGCTTCTGCTCTAACCGATTTTGGACATTGAGACCACAATGTGGATGCATTGAAGACTGATGATAATATCTAAAGATAGACCTTAGACATCCAACTACAGGACTCAAATTTGAAAATTGTCCCATATTACAAAATGTAGCCTTCATTAATATCTGGGCTGTCCCCTAAAATGGGTATGTTCATAAGTAACACATATGAGAACAGAAATTATCCTTTCAGCTCTGTAGCAGTGAAGTAGCTGCTCTTACGCTTTCGACCTTTCTGCAATCAGGTGACATCCAGGAACTCTACAGTACTAAGTTGGCTCCTGGACATGCTGCGGCTTTTTCGGATGATTGTGATCTGCCTTCTACACATGAAATGGTTAGAAGTGTAGGGATGCAGGTAAGATGCCATTTTGGAATTCTAATCAGAAATGTATTTACCCACAAATGTAAGATTATTTTATACATTTTCCCCAAAGTGAAAGTTTTAGTTTTTTGATAATTTTGTAATAGTTTTACAGGTAATTAAGAACTAATTTTTTAGTAAATCTATAATTATATGGTGTTATGCAATTATTTTGTGTAATAATTTAAATCTCTATTGCTCTTTGGATTCTACTAAATTGTTTGGTATTTTGCTATAAGTAGGTCATGAGCACTTAACATCTAATGAAAACAGAATATGTGATTTGTAGTAATTAAAATGGGACCAAAACTCAGGAAAACAGATTTAAAGGCTAATTCCTGAGCTGAGTTCCCCAGAATTGTCGGGGAGTCTCTCTAGCATTACAGCTGTACAAGCGTGATGCTACATCGTTTAGAGTAACCTACAGAAGGACAAACACGTGGTGAGGGAAGGGCCTTATCAAACTCACATGGAACAATACTGTAGAAAAAGTAATTCAAAAGCCAGAGGTATCCTGCCTGGCAGCCTCATGTCACGTGGAAATCGGGACGGGGAACCGCCAACGTAGAAACTGAGCTTTGGGAGCGCGTATGTCGTCTCCATGTGAGTGGTAGAGACTTGCATTCATGCTTATTGTTCTGGAGCTTCACAGGGGATAAACATACTTTTTTTTGTTAATTCTTAGAACACATACATGGGATTCCTGGACTACAGAAAGCAAGCCATTCGAGATCTTGGCATCAGCCCCAGCACCTGCTCCTTTAATCCTGGAGTAATTGTTGCTAACATGACTGAATGGAAACATCAACGGATTACAAAGCAGTTGGAAAAGTGGATGCAAAGAAATGTAGAGTATGTGTGGAAATCTGGCTTTACTTTTAATATTCAGCCTACAGTTTAATTTTCTGTTTAAAAGTTCTTAGCAGTTTTTAACTCCAAGCAATCTTTGACAGTCTTTGAGATCTTATAAAATGAAATAACTCATGTTCCAGAATTTCCATCTGCTTAAATGTCACCAATCGTGTACCAGAAAATGGCCACCTGGAATTTTAGTCTTGTGTTTGATCACAAACCACACTCCATCCGGAGGGACGTTGAGAACATGTGGTTCTTGTTTTGGGTGACCAACCTCACTTGGGATCAAGCCAATTATGATCTTCCCTTCCTGAAGCTGCCTTAAAGGAGGAATGGTTCCTTGTTTGAGTGGGTTGCTCCTATTGTGATGTCAGCCAGGCTGTAACTGGACAATGTATTTCTGAAATACCAGTAAAAAACACTTGTTTTTCTATAGATGAACAAAATTTGACACGAAAGATGTCTTTTTGGCATTGACCATGAATAAGTCATGACACAGTGAAACAATCACTGTTTTTTTTTGTTAGTTCACTGTTAACCTGTGTTTGCAAACTTGACACTTTCTTTCTCTGCAAAGAGTTAAATTTAAATTTAGTAAGGCTAAACTGAAACCAAATAGCTTGTGCTATTGGACTATGTCTGTTACTTGTTAGTTTCACAAGTGAGCAGGAGAGACAAATGATACAGGTGTAAAGGAATGAAAAGCAAAACAGTGCTTTTTCTTACCCTGCTTAGGTCAGGTATCCTGACAAGCTATTGCTGTGCTTTTTAAGAGTTTGAACAATCTCTGTGAATCTTACTGCAAATTTTATAAAGTTGATTTTATACCTTAATCATAGAATCATAGAATGGTTTGGGTTGGAAGGGACCTTAAAGATCATCTAGTTCCAACCCCCCTGCCATCAGCAGGGACACCTTCCACTATACCAGGTTGCTCAAAGCCTCATCCGACCTGGCCTTGAACACTTCCAGGGAGGGGGAAAAATGATGTGTCAGAAGTGGGATCTGAACCCACACCTCCATTCGGAGACCAGAAATCCCCAGGTGAAGGAAAGGAAAGGAAAGAACCTTGAGTCTGGCACCTTAGACCACTCGGCCATCCTGACACTAAATTCATGTTCCTTTTAGCTGTGTTTTGAAATGACAGTGAAATAAATTGCTTAGCAGTTGAAGCCCAGTTTTGAGGGGAGATTATGACGTTTTTGTTCTGTAGCCTCTAAGCACTGCTCAGTACTTCCCAGGTCTCATCCTTGCTGGGCTGGCAGGTGGCACAGTGTCCTGTAGCTGTGGTGGCTTCACCCACATGCTGACTGGCCGGCCATAACGTCAGCACACTCTGGCCAGACATCTGGCTGCTACCTCCTCTCAGCATTCCTTACAGTGACTTGGCTTCATCTAGCCCTGGATTTATCACAGAATTCTTAGGAAACTGATATCCTTTAGATGTTAGTTTGTACTAACCAGACTTTGGCAAATCTGATTTGAAGTTAATTTATGGGTTCAAAAGCTGGAGATGGAAGAAAGAGGGAATGAAACACATGGAAACACGTAAATTTTCTTAAGAAACCAAGCTAAACTATAGTCGATTCCTTTACGTTAACAGCTTTTTTTTTCCCCTACTGTAAACTATCGGCATCGTGTAGAAGTAATTGGCTTCATGTTGGGTCTGACCCCGTTTTGCTTGGTAGCAACAATTTACTCAACAGGAATTGGAGTAAATACAAATACAAGCAATTAACAGCATTAGGTCTGGTCTGTTCAAAAGGATTTTTAATTTCACTAGAATACTTTTTTAATCTTATGACTTTTGTGCTAAACACTCTTTGATTGGGGTTTTGAACGTTTTCTGCATTTTCTTTCTTTTTTTTTTTTCCTTTTTGCAGGGAAAACCTCTACAGCAGCACCCTTGGGGGAGGTGTGGCAACCTCTCCCATGCTGATTGTATTTCATGGGAAATACTCCCCTATTAACCCTATGTGGCACATAAGGCATCTCGGTAAGTTTAACTTCCCACCGGTTTCAGGTGGAACTAAATAAAGTGAGTGGTTTGTAAGATTCCAGTACAGGACCTTACATTACTTTACCTCAGTCCATTACTTGATACCTCAAATGCACAGCACATAATCCCTCCTCAGCACTCATTAGTCCTGCTTTCTTCAGGGTAAGGCAGAATGTTGGGGTTCCCCACGCGTGTCACTAACCAAGTATCTTAAACCGTCAGGCAAATGAAATGCACTCCTGCAAAAAACCCAAAACCCCAAACCCTAATGCTCATTACATTGGATAAAAAAGGAAAAAAACAAATGCCAAGGACAAAGTTACATGTTTGAAGACCAGCTAACCTGTGTTGTCATCAACTATGGAAAGAATGTGTGCAAGCTCTGAATAGAGTGAGACTGAAAAAACATCAGACATTCTTTCACTAAGCACAGCGGCAGAAGGGGGATGCCCGGCAGCAGCTGTGGATTCCATCTTCTGGAGGATGTAGTTACCTTTCACCTGGGAATGGTGAATTATCCTGGGAAAAAGAGAATGGCTTAGCTGGTACAGGAAAATAAATAGTAAAAGGATTTTTTTTTTTTTTAACCCCAGCTATGCCAAGATGTTAAAAGCATTAAGAGAAAGGAAACTTGCTAAGATTTTTTTGCTGATTAAAGGCATGAAGCTGAAAAATGCTACTCTATCCTACAACTAGTTGTCTATTAACAGTTGTTAATAGAGTGTTCTTGAAAAATAACTGCGTTTACCTCATTCTATAGTGTCTTCCATTATTAAAAACTGGATTTAAGAAAAAAATTGTTTTTAATCTCCCCATGCAGGTTGGAGTCCTGATACCCGTTACTCAGAGCATTTTCTTCAAGAAGCTAAATTACTTCATTGGAATGGGAGATACAAACCTTGGGACTATCCCAGTGTTCACACTGATCTCTGGGAAAGCTGGTTTATTCCTGACCCTTCAGGGAAGTTCAAATTAACTCGTCCAGACAGCTGATACTGAAATCACTTAAATGCATCCATACACTATGTTTTGCAATATGTAATAGTTTGTGATGCAACATGTCATATAATTAACTGATTTAGAAAACAAAGTATTTGTTAAATATATGAATAAATGCCCATCATTTTTGTGTGCTTATGGCTGGAGAGGGAAGCTGGAATGAGTTACACTGTTCAGATTGTCTTGAGGATCATGTGAGGTGAGGAAACAAGTTTACTTGACAATGAAGTATTTTCATTAAATATTTACAGAGGTGAAATTCAGTGCCAGACAGTGTGTTTTAATGCAAGGTCTTTATAAATAAGACTCCAGTGTCTGCTGGTAGAAAAATCTACACAGGAAATAATTGCTGTGTTACATATAAGGTGTCTTTAGTTGTCTAGCCCACACTAAACACCCCAAAATGGAAGCTTATGCAGCATTTTGTGAGCAGAATTCTGCTGCATGGTGACTCTGTTTTGCAGTGTTTCTGTGGATGAGAAATGCTGTAGTGCATTTAGACCCCTGCAAGCAAGATGCAAAAGCACATTCTAAAAATGCTGCACTACCATTCCTGATTTTATTGTGAAACATTGATAGATTTCAGACAGAGTAAGAACTTTTGCATTACTGTAATGAAGAGAGCACCAGTTCTGAGGGAGTTCACATAGAATTGCAGTATTTAGTGCAACGGTCATTGTACATTTAACTGTATTTTCTACCTAGGTATCCTAGTAGGTGACTCCGTTAAAGAAGAGACCTTTCCCTTCCAATCAAACAAGATAGCCTTACAGTAGTTACATCCTACTGTGCTACATACTCAGCAGTGCTAATTACATGCTTGTAGTTATGTTGAAAAATAAAATTGAATTATAACAAATCCCTGATGCAAGATACTTTGAGCACCTGCAGGAAAATGTCCATGTAAACAGCAATACGTGATACAGTACACTTTAAATAACAGACAAGACAAGTCCTATACCTTTTTGACAATATACTGAACAGCTTTATGCTGAAGCTAAACACAATCAGAATCATAACGCATCCTTTCTTGATTTAAGACGCTCAGAATTAAGCCACATAATTTGGGAAGAAAACTGTAAACATCATGCCTGCCTCACAACAGGTTGACAGTGTGTGATCTCAGCAAGAGCTGTTACAACAGGATTAGAATCTACACTAACTAGTTACACTCAATGCATGACAACTGTCACTGGCTGTGAGGAAAGGATAAAACACGCTGGCACAGGAATCTCTGACCAGCGTGGATTGTGGAGATAGATACTGTTTGTATTTTCAAGTATGTGAAGCACCTACTGTCATAAGATCATCAAAACTTTCATGTTTTGATCAGCTTATTGCTTTTACTTCATCTCTTCCTCACATGATAAAAGAGGGAAAGAAGATGATGGTTAGGCACAAGCATGGAATCTCATTTCTTTCTCAGTTATTAACATTGGCCAAAAATGTGTATCCTTTAAATAAGTTCCTCAGAAGAGAGCTGTAGTGTCTACAGCTGACTTCTTATTCATGGAACAGCTTATATTTAACTTGGTATTTTTCACTTGTAAAAGGAGTAAGAACACCCTCTAAGGTCTTACAGATTGAAGAGAACTGAATGTTAAGAAGTGCTGAATCACAAACCGCTTTCACCCTGTGCTAACTGGACCTGATGCAAACCACGCAGGTTGTTACAGGGAATACGGTCTTCCAACTCCCGCAGTGTCATCTGTTCAAAGGGGTTGTCTCTTGGTAAAGGTCAGGTGGAGAGACTCATCACACAGAAATGACTGAGAGTTTAAATGCCACAGAATTCAAGAACCACCACTGCTGGAGTTTTTTTTTTTAAGGAATTCCAGTTCCTTATATTGGAATTTAAGGGGAAAGAGATGGAGTGGCAGGGACACCTTACCCCAAGACAGCTCAGCTAGAATACTTAAGCCCTGTCCTGTGGGACACAAATGTTCCTTCCCAGTGTTGAGACTTGAGATGATGCCTCCACTCCCTTAATCCTGAATATGGTCCAATCACTAAACAGGCAGAGCTCTCTTTTCCCACCAGACAGTACTCACAGCTGCAGAACGCAGCTTTGTGCACTTTTTAAGAAGGTAAAAGGCAGACTTAAAAAGCACAATTTGCTTAACTGTGCATGATTAAAAACACCACTTCATGTAAGGTATGGGGACACTTCCCATTTCCCCCTCTGGATATAAAAGGGTTATGAGATATCCAAATATTGAGGCATCAGTAAAACCTATACTGCTGCTGTTACTACTACATTACAATTTATGGAATAAAATTAACGCCCCAAGGAAATCTTCACAAATGAGAAAGCAATTTGTCAAAAAAATGCAAGAAATAGTATACATTAAATATAAAACTCATATACAAAAAAGGGCTAACCTTTTTTTTTTTTTTTTAAAAAGTTTCGACAGTTCCTTAAAATTTTCTAATTCATTGATTTGAACCTACCACACACTTACTTTGGACTATAATAAAATAACTAAGGGAGATAAAACATGATTAAAATGCTTCAGTTGGAGAACTGAGGTACCAATCTTTACCACTGCATTAAAACTGCAGCACGTATGCACAGCCGAGAAGAAACAGCTCTTATGCACTGCTTCCCTCTTCTTCCCGCGTCACGCCAGCACTGAACTCTGGAATCTGGTCTGCAAAGGACTGTGTCATCCATTGTCCATTAGGAACTTCACCAAAGGATGGTCCCTCACAGTACTGTGGATTGCTTGCTGCTAAAACAAACAAACAAAAATCATAAAATATAGTTTCAAAAATGCAGTTGATACTAATAACTAAAACTAAACCATTAAAATACAGATGAAGCCACTAGCAAAAAAACCCCCTAAACCAGACCCCAACCTCCCAAAACAACCCCTAAAATAACAGGTATTTGTTCATAAGTAACAGTTTACAAACTGAATGGCCCAAGCATCCCACTTTACCAGTTCCATTTGAAGAGAAACTGCACTGTTCACTTTCGTACGGTGCACGGTCACAGTAAGCTCCTCCGTATGCTGCTTCGTAACCTGGATCATATTTCTCTTCTTTGACAGCCATCTTTTTAGCGTCCTCTGCCAAAAGAGAAGAGCTCGAGTATTAATATTTAGAACAAAAATGATCAAAGAGTGTGGGAACTGTGCTGAACAGGTGGAAGATAAGTTGAGACTGATCAAGGTTAACATTGGAATTTGCAGTGTGTTCTCAAAGCAAGTTTCACAGGACAGGAGTTGATGAAAGTGTGAGAAGGTCAGGCTGGAAAAACCGTGTGAGGGAGTGTGTGTACTGAGCTGTGGCTGAAAACAGGTGGGTGTGCCAAGAAGTATCCTGGTTTATGTCCTGTGTAGCTTGATTGATTTGAGAACACAAATGTATAAATGCTAACTGTGTGAGGAGAAAGGAGATACAGAAAAATCTTGCTAGCAAAGTAGCCTGGGGACAAGGGAATCGTGGATTCTCACTAACAATAAAGAAGCAGCTTGCTTTACTCGGAAAAAGGCTCAGAGTCCTTTTTCTTCCCATCTTCATTTGCCATAAAAGAGCACTTCTATCAGAGAGCACTTGAAAAAACACCCACACACTTTACAAGGTAATTTCTGCTGCACTTAGATAATTAAGACTCTACTGAAAAGAGAGTGGAATCACTAATTCTACACCACATGATTTAGAGAAGATGGCACATCTCTTCCCTCCCCTTAAATTCTTTATTTCTTTTTGCTTGGGAAACTGCTGTTTGCGTTGTACACTACACTACACTTTATTAAATAATAAAGGACAACAAAATACCCACTATACCTTGTGCAAGTTGCAAGTCAAACGTGTACCGCACCTCCTGCACCTCTGTGTTTGGTGCGATGCCTTTCAGCTGATCCCTTAAGTCTTTCAGCTTTATGTAATAATGAACTTTATCTTGTGCACGAGGAAACTGAGCACATCTTGCGCTAGACGATGGCATGACGTAGCAGAGCTTGAGACAAAGAGCAAGAAAAATAGCATTACTGATCCCTGAACTATGAGCTAATATTTAGTGCATCAAGAATAATTTAACAGCCAAGCTCACTGTCTTAATCCTTTGTATAAACTTCAACTAATGCCACGGGTGGTTGTGGGAGAGGATAAACGGAGCCTTTCATTTTTCTTGGCCAGCTAGATGTCTTGCCCTAAAGAGAGGGGGCTGATTATCAGCTGCTGAAGCTAGGACAACTTTCACCAGTTGTTTATGTGCTGCAGGAGAAGCAGTACCAGCGTGTGTTACAATAAGTACGATTTACAAGTGTCTGCCAGAGTGGAGCACACTCCAGAGCGCTCTGAGTAAGTGGAGCTCTGAGCCGTAAGTGCCCAGAGGAGTATGTGATAGCAGCAAACAGCCCAAACCACTGCGGGAGGCATCACAGGTTAGTTAGCCTGGCCTCTCGTCCAAGTGCGTTTGCATCACACTTGCCAGGGTCTGAAACTCTGGAGTTACTGTGGGTGACGTCAACTTAAGCGTCTCTATCTCTGCCAACAGCCCTAACTACAGACATAAAGTTACTTCAGGAAAAAGGAACTGTATCCAATACTTTTATTATCGTGCAGTATTTATGAACAAATACTAGAAATACTAGTAAAGAGGCTTATTTATCTTTCTTACAAATACATGTACCGCAGAAGTGTTTAAGAGCTACTTAATAAGCAAGCACTTCTTCAGGCTCCAACAGTTCTTCAGGCTCTCATGGCAACAGAAGTAGTTAAATCATTCTTGGGTGGTTAAAAACACGTCACCGTTAGAGAAGGACAGCTTAAACTGAGCTTAAACTTGCAGCACTAGTAATTTGGGATAGAAACAAAGAAAAACATCCCCAACTTTTGAACTGACAAGGTAATGATGCTTTGGAATTAGCTACCTTGGCAGGAAGTGTTGTCAGCCTTTGCCTTAACCTGTTTATAAGAACACATTAAACAAAGCTATTTGTGATGACACATAGCTGGTCTCTTGAGCTACCTTCCAGCACTAGAAACCTGACTAATGCACTCTTCATCAAACTGGTTGTTTTATCTTAAGCGTCTAATTTAATTCCAAGCTGCAAATCAGCTGAAGAAGACTGAGTCTGTTGGAAGTGCTTGGGCATGCCCAGATCCAGTAACACTGCAGCTGTAGTATGTCAGAGGACAACGACAGACTTACTATTCCTTCTCTCTCAGCGTGGCACTACTAGCACCATGGTCGTGTTCAGTATCAAGATTCAGTAACACAAACACACAGGGAACCGGACACAGAGAATCAGATTAAAGTAGATGACAGTTATCACAAAAACATGTGTATTTTATTTGTATTTCAGACAGTCCTCAGGAAATACACTAACCTACTAACACAGTACACCATTTCCCAAATAAAGTCTGCAAGTCTGAAGAAGCGGCACTAAGATATGTCTGAAAATATTACACTATCCCTCCTTCTCTATTAAGTAAAAGCCTTCCACATCCCTTGTACTTTGGACAAATCTTGACATTATTGTAAGTGTGTGCACTAACAAAGCACTGAGGCTTTGTTAGTTTTGAAATAACCAAAATGGAGCGCCCTGTTTTTGTTTCTCAGTATGAATACTTACAGTTTCTGTATCTGGCACCTTGTGTGGCTGCAGTCCAAATTCCAAATTCTTAACTTTTATTCCAAAAACCTCTTTACTAAAAATTTCATAAATACCTAAAATGAAAAGAAGATAGGCTAAGTGGACAAAAAAAAAAAGCTACTGCCAGAACAAATTTATTTGAAATCAAGGTTCTCACATTTTCCATTGAAAGCTGCTATACGAGGTTTATACTTTTGTAACTTCTGCATCAGAATTCGCCCTCCTTCCCGAAACTCTTTGCTAAAAGAGAAAGTACTCAAAATTATAATCACAACTACTAATTCATTAACAAGCACAATATTCCCCCTTATTATCCTACCTGGAGAGGTCTTTGCTTCCAGGTGTTGTCCTTTCAACCATGTTTGTAAATCCAATCCCATATTTATGTGGCAAGGTGTGGTCATCCATATGGTTCAGCTGTTCATTACTCAGGCCAGACATGAACAGACACTTCCCTGTGAAGTAGGAAGATATGGATTTGTCTTTTTCTAAGGAAAATAAAACAAAACCAAAAAAACCCCTCGACTATCAAGAGAACTGGAATGCTAAAGGAAGAATCTACGTTAACAGAGCATCAGTTAATTTGGGAAGACTACTGCCCTCTTCAGAAAAGTTTAAAATAGCCAAAATTACTTCATCTACTGCAAGAGGGTAAAAAATCCCTAGGGAACAACAGGAATTTCTCACCATGGTCCTGTGTATGGAAATCAGACTTTCATTCTAGAAGTTCAGAAAGAGCTTTAGATTTTGTGATCCACTTGAGCAGGCAGTGGATGTGATCAATATGGATTTTTGGGGGAAAGAACGTAGCAAATACAAAAAGTGTCAGTTTTCTTTTACAACCTTGCCATCGCTGCTCCCTGCACTGGGCCCCTGACAGAACCCGTTGACATCTTACACTCCTATTTAGTGTACAGAAGTACAGTCTGGGTGACATGCACTGCCAATCTCTTAAGCACAAATTAACCACAGCTGGCTCTTAATGACCTGGGAAGCTTGCAAACACCTGGATTTGTTGGAGCGTGGGTATCTGGTCTGCTTCCCAGTAAAGGAGGCCCTTAGTCTGGCTAGTCTGCAGAGCACTAGAGAAATACCCGAGCCTGATCGACAGGTCTGCTGGGCACCAGAAGGATTCTGGCTGAAGTGTCCCAGGGCTGTAAATCAGCCCACGTGGAGCTCGCTGCTACCACAGCTGGAACGGCTCCCAGTATGCAAAACAGAGCATTTCAACAGAGTTCAGATATGATCTTTCTTTATGAGAACACGCTGCAGAAAATGTTATCTAAATGGCAAAATATCTAAAAAAAAAACCAAAACCCAAACCAAAAACCTCTCTGGAGAATCAAGTATGCTAGATGCATGTGCCTGCTGGGAAAGGGCAATGGTTTTTGCTTTTGCATCAGTTAGAAAACTTGTTTAGTAGAGATGAATAAATGCAAACAGAAGAGGGCTGGCTGAAGTGCATTTCTGGGAAAATGAGTGTAGTTTTATTTTATATCAGAAATTGATGCCTATTGACTTACCCTTAATAACTCAAGTAATAGAGATTTAATTTTTATTCCTTATGTTGCACACTAACAGGCCAAGAAGTTATTTGGTAATACAATCTGGTAAACTGTGTTTACATGACAATTCTAAACCTGCATTGAAAGTCACCGATTATTCCTTTTTTACTCCTTTTTATGTAGGGTGTTTGACAGAAGTAGTTAAATCATTCTTGGGTGGTTAAAAGCAAAAATCCTTTTCTGCATTAAAAAAAAAAAAGGCAAAACCCACACCAGTTTAATTAAAATGGCACAAGTTCTAAGAGTTCTGCGAACTGTGTAAGAAGAAAGGAAACAAAAACGTACAAAAATGGTTTCCAGGTCCAGGGTAATGATGTCCTTTGTAAGCTGCCATCAAGCCAGGGTTTATGCCAATCTACAAAGATACCAGACAATGATGTCAGGAATTTAATCAAGGTACAGTAAGGCAGCTTATTCAATTCTCTTTAAGTTACTGTCAATAAACAAAACTGTGTTAAGAGTACTTCCCATCATTACTTTAAAAAATTGACAATTTTATTGCAGTGTCTCATGTAGATGTCTACAGAGCAGCTCAGTGTGTTTCACAGCCACTGGTGTAGCACTTCCAGTAAATAAAGTGGCAAGTAACAGTCTCTCATGACCATGCGTAAGCCTCAGACTTCTCAGAAATCACAACTATGTTACTACAATTTTTAACAGAAAATGCAAAGCTGCTCTACACACAGGAAACACTTGAGATACTTTATCTTGCAAGATCTTGCCATATAAGCAATACAGATAAGTAAGTAGAAAGAATGTAAATCATAACCAGCGAGTACAGACTTTTCTACCTGATCTTGTAACTGTGAGTTACTTACTATTACAATGTCCAGATCAAAGGTCAAAATATCAGGTAAAGTCTTGGTCAGAAGTTCAGCTTCAGACACACCATTAAACCGGTCCACTTTTCTTTTGACTTTAAAAGTATCTGTGATCTTTTCTTGTTTGCCTTTTGACTTGGCTGATTTTTCTTTTTTAGCAGGAGGCTTTTTGGGTTGCTTTGGCTCGGTTGCTTTGGCTTTTCTTTTCCTCCCTCCCTTTTTAACTTCTGAAACACACAGCAAATATCCTTTCTGTACATTTCTAATGCTGCAGTATGGATACTCAAAAAGACTGAGTTGAATGTAGGGACATAAAAAGAAATCAGACAAATTTACCTTCAAAATTCACTAATTTAAACAATTATCAGATGATTCTTGGTTTTGCAGGCTCAACAGAGAGCGTGCTTGGGTGTCTCTGCAGTGCAGAGACACACACTACTCACAGGCAACTGCGCTGACTGTGAATACAAGACAAGAATAAACTCATTACAGTATGTTGTTTACATGCTGCATTCAACGATCCTTTGGAAACAGTTTCATTTCTTCTGGAGGATATGCCAGAACATCAAAGCTTAGGTTCCAAAGAAGGCAACAGTAAGTTCCAGTCTACTATTCACATTTCAGCTTCTAAATAGGAAAGTTGATTGTTACAGATTATGTAACACATTGAAGAAACTGAAGAGCATGTTAACAGCAACAGGTCTCAAGATATTACCTACAGAGTCAGGTATGAGCTTGTTGGGAACATGAACATGGAGGCTGAACACTGCATAAGCTATTTACAATTTATTATTTACAGAACAGATACTGGGCAGCACATCATATAGCAAGGGAATGTACGAGAGCTTCGGGATCTCAATCTGAATGAGTGACACCAAACATTAATTTTTATTTACAAAATGCAAACTTAAAGTAGTCACTGTTCACTCATCATTTGAAACTTCCTCATCTTCTGGCCCCTAAAGCTTAGCGATTCAATCAGCACAGGTACTGGTCATGACATGACTACCCAGAGGTGGTTCTCTATCCTCGTTCATTAATCACGTCAAGTTGCAGAACACAACCTCAAAAGTAAGAAAACATATTTAGCAGCAATCAGCAAAGAGTCAAGGTAATCTATTACTTCAAAATTTAGACTTCAACTTATTTTCAAAATTTCTAGATGAAACTCTCCCACAGATAAGAAATAAATACTGTGGGTACCAGGGCACTGCCCTAAGTCTGCAAACTTTTTTGGCGCTGTTCTTGTTTGCAATCAGCTTTTGTACAAGGACAAAAGCAATGAAATTCCTCCTGCATCATTGGAGCAACTGCCCAGGAAAGATGTAAGTAACCTATAGACTAGTTACAATGAATAGGAGACTAGAAAGGCATAGACATGGTGAGGCACATGGGCAGCTTTTCTTTCCTCCCCCTTGAAGAACGAGGAGGTTTTTCACGTGATGGCAAAATGCAACAGATGCATCCAGCTCAGAGCAGTCAGAGTATTTCAGATGAAGCGAGATAACATTCTCCTAACTCTCCTGTTGATCAGGTACCTACCACCCAGATGCTGTCATGAAAGATGAACAACACCAGGGCAGCCTTTCAGCTGGTAATCCTAAACATTTTACTTTTTTCATCACAGGAGGTAGCTGGACTCCAAATCTTTGCCTTTCATATATGCTCTAGTAAATTTCACACATATTTGGTAAATCTTCAAGCCCTGCCTTTGAAGGCCTTACTCAACTTTCAATTCTTGCAGAAATATTAGGGAACAGCTTTATAACAGAAGATTATGGTTGTCTAAAAATACTTGAAAGTGCAATCAGTGTTCTCGTGGTGACATCATGTTAGCCAATAATAAAGCTGCAAAAGAAGCCCAAATACATAGCACTTCAGGTGCATCCTAACTGTAGTGAATAATACAGTGAATGGAGCAGTTGTAACTGTTTTAAACTAGAGGTTTTTTCCCCATAATTTCAGCTGGCTAAGCATTACAACTAAAAAAGAAAAACTGAAGGTTACTAAAGGATGTGCTTACACAAGCAATGTCAATGCACGGACTGGCTGACAGACTACCTTGGTACAGAGAGCTCTGACCTACATCTATATATTAAAAGCAAGATGAACCACTCAGTGTGTAGATATTTGATCTAGACTCAGAATTTAACCATGGCACAGATCATTGCCTTTTTTATGTGGTAAAGACCAAGTGTAAGAGTAACAGCACAAGGGATCTGTCCTTGGCATGGTTAATGTAAAGCCTAGGTGTACAAAATCCTAGTGGGGGGAAAAGAAAGGCAATGAACAAGTGCAGGAAGTACAAAACTTGTGTCACATACAGGACACTTTCCAGCATTGTTTGTATTTGTTTAAATAAGCCTCACTAAAAATCAAACAATCCTTAGTGTATATAAGCAATTACTACAACACATTAAAACACCATTTAAACAAAAATATTTCAAATAAACACTATTATACTATGCTTCTCTTGCAGAAATAAAAAAGAAATTTAATTCAGACTGAAAAAAGGAAACTTCTCCAAAATAATAATAAAACCATGAAATCAGTTGAAAATCATATGTTTATCTATTGAAACAAAAATCTGCTTTTCCTGCAACAAGATAATTTTGTGAGACTGAACAATGTGAATACTATCACCTGGGTTTACTTCTTTTTAACTGTCTGGTAAAAAACATTCCTTAAAGAACACAATTAATCAATATTTCCTCAGAGAGCATCAAGGAAAGCAAAACCAATAGGTCCAGAGAAGCAGTTTAAGAGCAATAACTTTTTTCCCCCAATTGATTACTAATGTTTTATCTTATGTAACAGAGTCCAGTTAAACTACCTTTTGGAGGCTCCTGAGCAATGTTGGGCTCTGGCATGCCCTCTAGAGTCGGCTGCTCAGCCATGATCTCCACGCTGGGCGCTGCAGTCATCATTTGATGGAACGGGAACGAGTAAAAGGCCTGAGCTTGCTGAAGATACGCGTAGTATCTTAGAAAGGGAGAAAGAAAGAGACATCATTTATCAACAAGTTAGAAACTTAGAGATGTACCAAATAAGAGTGTAAACATCAATTTTTATCAGGGCTGGCAAGTACTCCACTTACATTCTCAAACAACACTATTAACAAGGCAGTAAATTACCCCAATCCACTAAGCAGTGTGACTGCTTAGCTGGCATCAGGGGATGTTTAGTTCAACATTAATGGTACAGTTCTCTCATGATTACTGTAATGGGGAAGAATCAACATTTGTAAGTGAAGCATAGAGTTTTTCCCTTTTTTTCTGAAAAAAACACTCTGTAGCACACATTACCAAGGCAAACTGCCTATCAAACATACTGACAATTTACAACACAAGTGAGTTAAAACTCTTGGGACTTCAAGTTTCACAAGTTGTAGATTTTCTTCATGTTATATCAGTTGCTTTGTCTGATATGATACAGAAAGGATGGATCATTCTGGGCTACGAAGCATTATGAACAGACACAGCATTAGTTACTATGCAGGTTATTAAGCAGCTTTAACACATCGCGTGGCAGATGCCCGGTTATCGCACACTGGATCAAATATGGCACTTATTCTACACAGAAACGTTCACACACACACACAGATCCGCTCTCCTTCCATGCACAAAGACATTTTTCCATATACAGCCCCTTTGCTCCACGCATTTATTAGTCACAGAGCCCTCACACGCCTACACGAACTTCTGCTTCGCGCTGCCATTCCCTTCTCCCTACGCAGCTGCTTTCTCATCCATAGACTCTACTGCCATACAAACACACAGAAAAGATTCAGTGAACAATAAATTTTCAGGAAATAATTTTATTGCCTCTGAGCTATTAATAAAAACACAAAATAATTTTTAGATATTTAGAAATATCTCAAAAAAAATGGATCATTCTCTATTACTCAATGGGTATTTCAGAACATTTAAGAATCCCACTGTAGATCAGATTTATGCCAGAGTAGCCAATAGTCTTGTGACCAGGCCACTGACTCTGAACTAAATACTTGCCCTGTTCAAGAATAAAACTGAGTGTAGGCCTGTCAGATTCCTGGGGAAGCTGCCTAACAAAGTCACAGGAGATTTTCAGAGTAAATACCTCAACCCCACCCTGCTGAAATGGTTCCATTTTATATAAAATACTTGTGCAGTTACTGAACCAAACAAAACTGATCCTCAGATTTGCATTAGGAAACACAACTGAGATACACAGAATCCAGTTCGTAATGTAATAAAAGCTTTATTATACAGAACAAATGGAGTGAGAAATATGTGAAAGCATCTAGCCCAAGAACAGCCTCTAACAAGATGTGTTCTTATAATACACATCTTCTTATTTTATGTGTATATAAAGTCTCCTTCTTATGAAGGGAATACAATTCCTTTCAGAGGACAATGTGCACCAGATCGTGGACAAGTCCTCTAACCACACGGTAATGAGATGAAAGGGCTTTTACTACCACCTCTAACCTGCCATACGCAATCTGTAGATCATTTTTCTGGTTCAGAAACACAGTATATCTTGTTACTGATGCACACATTATGGAACATTGAAATAAATATTTTCAGTTCTGTGAGGAGAAAGTAGTGATTTAACCCCACTCCCCTTCGGTTCATGCTAAAAACGAAAGAGAAGAGAAGGAGAGGAAGAAGGAGAGGAAGAAGGAGAGGAAGAAGGAGAGGAAGAAGGAGAGGAAGAAGGAGAGGAAGAAGGAAGGGAGAGGGAAGGAGAAGAAGGAGAGGAAGAAGGAGAGGAAGAAGATAGGTTCACTGGAACTAAACCCGATGCTGAAGCACTTACACCCACGGGCCCGCACCCTCTGCAGGCGCACGCGTGTTCCGCGTCCCCACCGTGGCCCAAACAAACCCAACCGCCCGTTCACGCCGGGGCTGCCCC
>NW_010293543.1:0-5090 GCF_000700745.2 Antrostomus carolinensis
CATTCTATGATTCTATGATTCTATGAAACAATGTGTGATGAACTGACCTCAGGCCCCGGTCCCTTGTACCCCTGTGCCGCTGGGGGGAGGAGGTGGAAAATCGGGAAAGGAATTAAGCCCAGGAAGAAGGGAGGGATGGAGGAGTTGTTTTAAGATTTGATTTTATTTCTCATTATCCTCTGATTTTGATTGATAATAAATTAAATTTGTTTTTTCCTCCAAGTCGAGTCTGTTTTGCCCGTGCCAGTAATTGTTGAGTGATCTCTCTCCGTCCTTATCTCTACCCACGAGCTTTTTGTTATATTTTTCTCCCCCTGCCCAGTTGAGGAGGGGGAGTGATAGAGTGGGCTTTGGTGGGCATCTGGCCTCTAGCCAGGGTCAACCCACCACATATGTATATGGAGAGGAAACAGAGCCCTCTTTGATTCTTCTGTAACTTTGAGACAGCAGAGTAAAAAACTAGACTGTCATGGTTATTAACCTGTTTTTAACATGATTTGCAATATTGAGGATTATGCACCTACATCTGGAACAGTCAGTTCCAGGACAAAACATAAGAGGGTTCTGACATTAAAAACAGATGATACATAAAAAAGTTTACACCTTATACTAAAAAATCTCTATAGAGTTTTTTGTTTGTTTTTTTTTTCCTGTTAGTGATGTACGTAGCCTGTGTAAGGTATGGTCCTTTGTTTTATATGATTAGTAAAAAGTCAGGAAGGAGAATTTTCCCTTCAAAATCATGTAGATCTATGTTTCTGTGTATTAAAGAGAAAGGAGACAGCATTTGATATTTCAGTGGTAAATCATTTTCCACAGAGGTTTCATAAGAAATCTTTGTGACTTAACTGTTTTGTGAGATATGTTTAACATATACAGTTCTGGAATTGTATCTTGATCTTCTCTGGTCATAATTTAAATGATTTTGTATTTTATTCTTTTTCTTAATAGTTCTATAAGACTCTGAGTATTGTCATAATTTTTACTTTCCAGTATTTTCTGCTATTTCTAAGAGTAATCTAAAATTGTAACTATCCTTGTTAGCAATTTAATCTTTGTTTTGTGCATTTAAGATGTAGCCAGAGAGCTGCTGAACTGGTAATGTAAATTTAAATTTAAATTTTGACAAGAAGAATGCAAGTTAAATTCCTTACCAAGCTCTAATACTCCTTAAAACTGCAATGCAGTTCAGGTCCCATAGCCCTTTAACAGCTTGTCTCTGTAGCCTCTGATATTAAATTGCTTTGGTCTTTATATGTCCTTGTAGTGTGATAGCAGATGTTCTGCCTGGTTAAATTGCCATAAATTCCTGTAATACTTCATAAAATACAAAACAGAAAACCAAAATAAAAACTAGTGTCTTGTTTGTAGGGGAGTTGCAAGTGCTTCTGCCTCCCTTTGAAACCAAGGAGAGCAGAAGACTCTAATCATTGAATCATAGAATCACTTGGTTGGTAAAGACCTTTGAGATCATTGAGTCCAACCGTACCTATCCACTTCTAAACCATATCTCTGAGCACCCCATCTAGTCATCTTTTAAATACCTCCAGGGATGGTGACTCAGCCACCTCCCCAGGCAGCCTGTTCCATTGCCTGATAAACCTTTCAGTGAAGAAATTTTTCCTGACATCCAATCTGTACCTCCCCTGGCGAAACTTAAGGCCATTGTCTCTTGTTCTATCACTAGTTACCTGGGAGAAAAGACACACACCCGCCTCACTATAACCTCCTTTCAAGTAGTTGTAGACAGAGATAAGGTCTCCCCTCAGCCTCCTTTTCCCTAGGCTAAAAAACCTCAGTTCCCTCAGTCTCTCCTCATAAGACTTGTGCTCCAGCCCCTTCACCAGCTTCGTTGCCCTTCTCTGGACATGCTCCAGTGCCTCAATGTCCTTCTTGTAATGAGGGACACAGTATTCAAGGTGCAGCCTCATCAATGCTGATGACAGGGGAAGGATGACTTCCCTAGTCCTGATGGCCACACTGTTTCTGATACAGGCCAGGATGCCACTGGCCTTCTTGTCCACCTGTGCACACTGCTGGCTCATATTCAGCAGTCAACCAACATCACACCTGCAGTAACATGAAGTTTGTTGTGTGCCTTAAAGGCAAGGGGTACAAAAAAAAAGTGTGAAATTAATGTCTAAACTCAGTTCTTTTTTCTTAGGGTCTCAGAAAAATATTTATTTACATTTTTTATGCTACTCTTCAGTGCTAGAAAAATTCACATCAACTGTCCTCAGTCCCAATCATAATGTATTTGTCAGGAATATTTAAAAATAACTATCCTTTAGATTTTTAAAATAAAAATGAAGATTTTTTTTTTTTCAAAACTGAAAAAAAAGCATTTGAATAGGAAATATGTGACAGGAAATTATTTGCACCATGTGAATATAAGAGAGGAGATGTCTGTGTGTGGGTTGCAAGTGAAGACAGTTATAAAAGGAGTGCTACAAATAGAAACAAAACCAGTATAGTATCACAGAAGTAAAAGGTTACTGTCTCTTAAGGATGTGAGGGAACTGGGATGACTAAGGAGATGAGATCTTAGAGGCAAAAAGAGAAAATGCAGGACAAGGACAAAGCAAATGCACTGCACTGTGGGGCAGTTCACCCAAAGGAAAGGAGGAAACAGGCTCCTGCCCTTGGGTTCACCTATTAGATTCCCCAGAAGGAGCGAAGAACATACCATATGGAAATGCAAGTGGTGCTCTCTGAAGAGGGAAAATACTCTGCTACTGAAAGTGACTTGTGTGATATTGTAAAATGTCAAGACACGGTATCGTAAAGCTGTGACAAGTCCCACAGACTGTTCAACTGTTTATCTAGAGATTGCAAGATCTCTCCTTATCCCAGTTCCTCACAAGCAGCCATGGCTGTCTGTTGACTCATAGTTTCTTCTGGGGAGGGGAGGTACAGAGGTCAGTCCTCTCTAAAGAATGCCAGTACCATTTTGGTGCATTGCCATGCCTATGACATACCCAACATGGAAACAGTATGCACACTTTTCCACGAAAGTATACAGCAAAACTCAAACATGAAAAGTAAGTAAATGACAGCTGCAGTAATTGCTACACAACATATATTTCAGTATTCTTGAATTAAAACTGTGGAAAATGCAAGATGATGAAACTTGTATTATTTGAAATACAAACTAATATAGTATGTGACTTTAAGAGCTTGACTAAATGAGCCTAAATGACAACACAGGTAGAGAAGAGGATAGGGAGAAAAAAAAAAAAAAGATGAAGATGTATAGCAGACCTGCCTGGGATATGTACATTATGGAATAAGTGAAAGTAAAGTAAAAGAAAATTGAAATCCAATTTCTGCTTGAGGTGCCTGGTGAATTTAAATCATATGTCTCTAAAGAATAATTTTTACAAACTATTATTTTTATTTTGCAATTTATGTATCATTAATCTATGAGTTGATATTCAGTTTCTAGAAAATAGCTTTGGAAATTGGAGTGTTATAAGAAAAAGCAAGTTTAGGTATTTTACTAAAAATCATATTTAAGTACATCATTGTGTTTCCTTATAGAAATATAAGTCTAGTCAAGAAATTTAACTGATCACATCAAATGAAAAAAAAATTGCTTTAGGGAGATGTGGATTTGAGCTCAGCAGATCTATCTGCTGAATAAGAATGAAGGATAGGATCACAATTTTATTTTGTAGCAAAGACAAGTTAAAGCTTTGTTGAAGATTTAATTCTCAATAAACTTGATCTTTTCCCTAAAGGAAAAAACAGACACAGTTTATGAGTCTGAAAAATTGTCCCTAAAGACAACAGGCAGAATGCAGAGGGTTGGTTAAGTCTACAGAGTGGTTTACTTTGCTATCTGTCTCCAAGATCATTCTTCCCTGAAAACCTTGACTCCTCAATTGCAGGAGTTACTAGCCTCTTCAAAACCTTTCCTTCGAACATGATTTTTTCTATGGCACCAACTAGATATTGCTAGACTGGTAGCAGTGTAACTGTGTTAAACCTCTTCCCTGCTCTTAAAGTGTTTTTCTCCAATATTCATTAACTCACTTCTTTGTAATTAAAAAAAATAAGCTCTGATTCAACACCAAATAACATTTCAGAGTGTTTAAAATGGAGATGAAATCTAGGAATTGAGACAAGACAATTTGTGGGTGAGAAAACTGAGTGGCTAAAGCTGTGTGAAATAGAGGTGAACAAATGGCTAAGTTTCAAACAATTATTTTGTTTCTGCCTGAAGGAAAGTGATACAACCAAGAAAGGCAGACAGCAAAATATAAATATTTGAGAGTTTTTGGGTGGCTTTTTGTGGGGTTTTTTTGTTTGTTTGTTTGTTTGTTTTATGTTATTGTTGTTTGTTTTTTTTTTTTTTTTTTTATGGTGAGCTTTGCCAGCAGAAAGGTACTAAAATTATTTATTAACAGATCATTAACAGAAGAAAATTGTTTTGCCTTTCCCAGAAGTCATATCCAGGTCTGCTGTGCATTAGATGTTGCTTCACCAGTGGACAGTCAACATAGCAGCTATAATATTGTCCGTATGAGTTTATATTCACATCCAAACTCAGAACTGATAAATTTAGATTAAGCTTAAGCCCAGGCAACCTCGAGACAAGATCCAAGGTCTGTTAGAGGGAAAGGACTTGGTCCCATACGTTTGCTTAGAACACTCCTCTGTGAATCAAGCTGTAGTGTACTTTTCCAGTCATTTGGAAACTGCATCATAGCTTTTGAAATACTTTCCCCTTGGATAAGACAAGTCAGATAGTTGTTCTTGGTCATAATAGTCAATCTCTTGATAGCAATGGGGCACAGGCTGATATCCTTGAAGATCCCCACCAAGTAAGTTTTGGTGGCAGGCCCATCATGGCCAAGCTTAGGTGTGCAGATGGGTCTTGAAGCACTGTTGGATAGTGTACACTAGGCACTTGAGGAGCAGTTTGTTGCTCAACAGATCAGCATACCTTTGGCAAGAGCAGACCTCACTGTCCTGGTTTTGCTAGGATAGAGTTAATTTTCTCCTCAGTAGTTAGAATAGCTGTGTTTTGGTTTCAGTTCAGACTCATTATGAGAACATCATTGATAAAAGTACTAAAGTTATTAATT
>NW_010293543.1:5125-23728 GCF_000700745.2 Antrostomus carolinensis
CCTGCTGGAGCTCAAGGCCATCGTGTTTGGCTGGTTCACAGCTGCATTAGGACTGGGAGGGAGAAGCGCAGTGAATAGCAAAACCCAATACTGGCATTTGGATGTGCCAATGAAATATTCCAGATCATATCACACCACATTTAATATATTGACCAGGGCTGACCAGAAAGGGAGTGCAGGGGGAATTCACGCAGGTTTTCGCTCAGGCTCTCGCTCTTCCACGATTGCGGTTTCGGTTCGGGATTGTTGCTCCTCCGGGGTCGTTATCTGGGAACAGGTCGGGCTTGGTCAGTAGGTGGTGAGCAGTTGCACTGGATATCACTCATTTTCTTGTCTCATTACTGTTATCATTATCACTACCATTTCAAAATTAGGTTTTTTTTAAGTTTTCTTTTATTTCTATTATTAAACTGTTCTTATCTCAACCTACAAGCCTCCTCATCCTTGCTCCCAATCCTCTCCCCTGTCCCTTGGGGGTGGGGAGGAAGTGGGTGAATGGCTGGGTTGGCTGCGAACCAAGGGCTAGCCCCGTGAAACTGTCACACTCACAAAGTACTGCAGTACAGGACATGTAGCAAAGAAGCTATACTACCAGTAGCACAGGGAATTTTCAAGGCAACTGTGGCAGCCAGGTACTTGCTGGGAGATTTACCTCCAGTGGACTTAGAATCGTAGAAACATTTTGATTTTCACAGAAAAGACCTGTGAAAAAATTGACTGGTTTGGTTCATGCTTTTAGAAAAAAACTAAAGTAAACTTCTTTGCAGTGTTGGACACATTGTCCAATCTGCACCATCTACCCTTCATGCTTTTGCAACAACATCCCATGATATTTGACAGCCAAGTCAGAACTGCAGTCCGATGCAGAAGGACAGAGCTTCTAGGACAGGAAGTAGTTGTAACAGAGTCTATTATTTTAAAGGATGAAATATACTGAAGTATGTATATTCTACGGTTTATTTATATAGTTTATGATGGCACAGATCCAGAATGGAAAGTATAGATAGATCTCTGTTTTATCTATGGAATGAATTATTTTTTCTGAATTGGCTCTTACCTCTGTGATGAATTTTATTATTTTATGGTGGAGAAAATATATAACATGAGGTGACTGGTATTGAGCACTGATCAGGCAGCTCCTTTCTGCTATCTTACTACAGATAAAACTGTAGTATGAAATATCTAATTTTATTAGAGGGTTTTTTTTTATCTTATTCTCATATTTAATTAGTTTTACCTAATGTTCTTAAACACTTATATTGCTACACACTTGTTAGAATACTGTCAGAAAGCACACTTTACTCTTTGAATGCTTGTGGTGGTGGTACGGTTCTGCGGTCAAGATAAACACATTTCAGTCTGGCTATGCAGCAGAATAAAGAGAAAAAGAAATATAGAGAGAAAAATAGAAAAGGCAAATGTTCTGAAATGGGTAGATTAGAAAGTTTTACTTGCAGATTTTCTAGTTAGAAAATACTGTCATGCACACACAAAAAAAAGTGAGTTAAATGAAGGATTATTTTGTCAAACAATATATGGTTACTCTGTGGAATGCTGAATAACTGCAAGGCCAGGACAGTAATGGTGTTTGAAGGCACAGGTAGTATGTAGGAAGCTAAGAACCTCCTTGCGATGAGGTTTTCAGTGCTGATCAGTGTCAGAGTTGTTCTACAGAATTTGTGAATCAACGGTCAGATGCAAGATAATAATTCTTATATGTGTTGTGGCCTGTTCTATCTTTGTTATTCTCTTTATACATTTTCTATTAATCTTTTCAATTTTCCTTGCTTGTGAGTTCTCCACTCTGGTTTTACTGCCTCACCTTAGCCTTATGTGAAGCATCCACTTCTTTCCCTTCCCTCCTAGGTTCTTTTTTCTTTGGGGTTTACTTTCCATGTCTGTGAATGCATTTCTACTGCTCTCTATTTTGCTCTATTTGTTTACCTGGAGGTCCTCCTCATTCGGGGCTCCAAGCACTGAGCAGAGCAGGTGAAAGATTTCTAGTACCTAATTTCTTCTTCTCTATCTCTATTTCTTTACTAATTGCTAGATTAGGAACTGCTGTAAGTGGGCAATGTACAGAGATGTCTAGGATACTACGTAAAGTATATAAAATAATTTCTTATTAAAGGAAACCATGAAGTCCTTTTCTAAGTCCTACAAATTCCTTGTCTGCCTTCACCAGAGCTGTCACTTTTTATAGATTATATCTAAGTGTCCCAGTCAGAATAAGATTCTCGTGTAATTTACATATATTTTACATACTTTTACATAAAATTACACTTTTACATAAAATTTGCTATATCAGGTATAATCTCCTATGCCTTTAGTTCTGTACCCAAAGGCTTATTAAGTGAAAAGGATACTCTTTATGCCTTTCATGATTCAGAATACCATTATCACACTCCCTATTGGCAGTGATGTCTCTGTTGTGTGAGAGCTAAAATCAGTAATGGCACTTTGCTTGTCAGTAGTACTTGACTGCTGGGACGAAGCTTCTTAACAAAGATCTTCTGATATGAAATCCACTTGCACTGCAGATCTGGATAAACAAGAGATTTACAACCATGCTGTCATGCTGCAAATCTTGTTGTTATGCATAATTCTTTTCTTGCATGTAATTTTATTTAGTTGTTCATGTTTTGTTTTAATAAAGCCTGTACTCCAGGAAGAGAATGAGTGCCCTGATGCCCAACTAGTAGGAAAAGTGTCACTGAAATCAGTGGGATCTGTGCCAACCAGCACCTGACCATGACAGCTCAGAGCAAGATGAGACTTCAGGTGTTTGTTTTTCTTCTCTGTCCCTTCTCCCTCAGAAGACAGATGACAGGGCATAGATGTGTACTAAGAATTAAGGGGTGTAAATGATAGCAGCCAGTGACTTTTTTATCCAGCTACGTGGCAACAAAGCTGCAAGATGTTTAGATCAATAAGAACAATCAATTAAATGACTAAGATATCACAGATGGCTAGATCAATTAAAGGCAATCAATTAAATAGCTAAGAGATCACAGATGGGTGGATAAATTAATAGTGCAAATAAATCAAATATTCAGGATGCTCAGGAGGAGTATAACCTGAGAAGATAATCATGGGGTGAGTGTCAGTGGGTGTACTGTTTAGAGTGATGATGGTTGTTTGAAATCTGGTGCATTTGTGAGAGTGTGTGATGCTCTCCACTCTACGCTGTGGAGTTATTACTTCCACACTTTTGCTGTGCTACCATTTAGCTCTCCTGCCAGTCTTAGATGTGTTGCTGTTGATTTTTGCCCTTGGTGAGGATTTAACTTTGAAAGCCTGTAGATACAGAGAACTTGAATATCAGTCTGCAAAGGCTGTGTGATTTTATAATGAATGGTAGATTTAATGTTTAGAGAAAACATAAGTTCCCTCTCAGGTGAACCTAATTAATTAAATAAAGCTGTCTGCTTACACTGTAAATCTACAGACCAGTTTTGCTTGTGTGTAGGGATGTGTTTATGTACAGATAACTCTGAAATGCAAGACTGCAAGACCGTTGCCTGGTTTATATGAAAGCAATGGTGCCCCTCTGAAGTCACTTTTTCACATAATTCATCACACTGTTACAGAAGCCATAGTTCTGCATAACCAACAACTATAAAGAGAGAAATATTGTTTGATTTTTATTTCTGAAGCTCTTGTATTCTTTCACCATTCTTTCATTCTGTTCTTCAAATAAAATACTACCAGTAACACTCCAAATGTAACTTTTACAACATCCTCTGTTTCTGAATCCAGTTTCACCCTTCCTGGTTTTCTTTTCTTTTCAGTGTAGCATTGTAACTTTACATGGTAATGTTTAGTCTTGGGCAAATGTACTGTTCTTTTAAAAACAGATAAACACAATAAAAGTAAGATCCATTTGTCTCCAGCTGGTTTGCGTTATCCTATTAATGCAGGATGAAATTATTTGAAAGCCCTGATACAGTGATTTTCATATTTCTAAGTACCAGAATAGTAAGAAATGGGCAATTGGCACTGGCAGGAAAGAGCTGCTTTACAATGACTAGTGATTCTGTGCCAGCAAATTTAAGTCATCTGATGTCTGTAAATATGGACAGTCGGAAGTGAAAAATAGAAGAGCATGACTGCTGGTGGTGTGGTAAACTGAATGGGAAAATTAAGATAATTTTTATAAGAGAGAATGAGGAAGTTTGGGGCATTTTGTGCATGATTTGGGATGCCAGAGGGGTGGAGAGCTGGGTCTTCCAACAGTGATTCTAAGTAATCTCCCTACTTTGAAAAAAAGTATCATGTATTCAGACTGTCTTTGTGGGTCATTGATTTCTTCATCCTTCTCTGAAAAATTCAGTGCTTACAATGGTGATGTTCAGCATTGTATAAAGTAGTAGAATGCAAACAGCATTCCAGCCCTGCAGGCCTAGTCTTCGAGGAAGGATTTTTTTTTTTTTTTTTTCCCCATCAGGGGGACAAGACCGGATGGGGGAAACAAAAAAAAAAATCCTTCCTTGAAGACTAGGGGGTGGAGCATCTCCCTTATGAGGAAAGGCTGAGGGAGCTGGGTCTCTTTAGCTTGGAGGAGACTGAGGGGAGACCTCATTAATGTTTATAAATATGTTAAGGGCAAATGTCACGAGAATGCAGCCAGGCTCTTCTCAGTGATGCCCAATGATAGGACAAGGGGCAATGGGTGCAAGCTGGAACACAGAAGGTTCCGCTTAAATTTCAGAAGGAACTTCTTTACAGTGAGGGTGACAGAGCCCTGGAACAGGCTGCCCAGGGAGGTTGTGGAGTCTCCTTCTCTGGAGATATTCAAAATCCGCCTGGACGCCTTTCTATGTGATCTCATTTAGGTGTTCCTGCTCCGGCAGGGGGATTGGACTAGATGATCTTTCGAGGTCCCTTCCCATCCCTAACATTCTGTGATTCTGTGACCTTTTCATATGTATTTTACTGGAGTATTTGGACATTACTTCATTAAAAGAAAAACCAAATGAGATAGAGCACTAACTTGTTATCCTACTGAATCTAAAAGCTCAGAAATGTTACAGTTTGTGCTTGCTCTCTCATTTACTTTTACATTCACTGAACAAATACTTCTGTGAAACAGCTCTATACTTTTCTTCTACCTACCTAAGAAATCATTTCTGGATGCTGTTAAAGGTAACGGCTAAGATACAAAGATAAACCTCTTGCAGTCCTGCTCTGTACTTGTCCAATCTGACTCTCTGCCATTTATTTAACAATAGTTATATAGCCTTGACATTTTCAAGGCTCTATACAAGCACAAACTAATTAATCTTTAGTTTGCCTTTGAGGTAGGTGAGTCAGTATTCTCTCTTCTTTCACAGATATTACAATTTAGAGCAGATGAAGTAAGTGAATAGCCTGAAGTCCTACAGAAAATTGGTGTCAAACTCAGCATTTTAACTTGGCCCCTCTTGGAAGAGAAGGTGTTTAACCCTGGAATGTTTCCACTTCCCCATGGCAACTCTCTGCATGATGTGTTATATTTACATTATTGACTGAGATGACTAATCTGAGCACAGAGAGAAGTCGCGCAGCTGTTTGTCTACAGTATCTGTTATGAGCTTTTGAAGGGGCGCCAGAGGTTATAGTGGCATGAATGCCCACTTCGGATGCTGTGTCTGTACACTGGATGCAGTCTCTTGCTTTGTATACAGAATTCAAGCCAAAATCTGCACTCTTCTCATTCCAGAATACTGGGAGATAAAGGAAGGTCCAATTCACCAGCAGCTGTTGCTGTCGTCATTGTCTTGAAAACAATAAAGAAATTATGCTCACATTGGTTGCTTTAATTTTACATATTTTTCTCTGCAGCCAAAGCAGTACCTCCTTCATTGCTTATGATGCATTATGCATCACATGAAATATCTAAGGAACACACACCCATAAGATAACAACTGCTCTGTCTCATGCTGTCTCAATTTAAAAGGAGGAGATGTACCTTTTTTTTCTTGCTCTGTCAATGTCCAGTCTGTTGCCATAATGACTGTGCTGAAGAGAATTCTGACAGAATCATTAGATGCATTTGAGTCAATAAAGGAATACTGCTAGTACCTCATGTTTCCATTGAATGATAGTGGTATAGAGTGTATAATGCTGCAAAATTATCTAAAGCTTTTCATTTGAAAATGAGAAAACTCAATTTGTTGTTTAGATGGCAGTTTTGCTTTGCAGATGTAAGGTAAGGCTGAATACAAGAGCTCCAGTCCTATATTAGGCATTTTTCCTTTATTTTTTGCTAGGAGTAAATGTATCTATTTCTACTAGGAAAAAGGTGAGGACAACTCCATCATTTTATAGTGGTATTAGGCCAATAATGAAAGATAGCTTTTTAAAAACTTGGCAACAGTGGTCAGGCTCCGACACTCAACCTTGTGCTAATTTACTTGGATGCCAACATAGTATCTGATATTACTTCCTTATCTTTCCTCTCTTTTATGTATCCTAGAAATGTTATACAGGCTGATACAGGGCCTCTAAACTGAAAAAAAAGTCTTCTAAAATTTTGTCCTGTATTAAACATAGAGAGCTCTTTGAAATAATGTATTCAGATGATGAAGACATACTAAGTCTGTAAAAGCTATAAACCAAACTTACTTAGGAAATTTGTGCGATGTTTGCTTATATGGGAATTGTAATTAACAACTGATGTTCTGATTACAAAATTTCTTGTGTATAGTAGTACTCATGTCCTTAAGTATTCTCATTAAAATCGATGGAATTACTTACTGAAACAAGTTTTTTACTCAGCTGTTGACATTTACTCTTATCTATTTGACCAGCAAAGCTGATTGATAATACCAGGGTCTGACAGACCAGCAGAGCCTTCCATTTGCATTTATGCATTTGAATGTTTATATTTATTTCAATTTTCTTTGAAAACTCCAGCCAAAATATACAGGGAGTACAAAATCATGCATTTAGTTCTTCATCTGAATTAGCTTAGTTTTACACAAATTTGGGAATGAGGAGTGTAAACAAGCTTCCATGAAAACTTAGTTTCAGTCTTACAGAAGTTAGTGTTTTTTGATAATGAACTGTGAAATAAAAACTGATTAGATACAATACATCAAGGAGTAGAGACGTTGTGCCTGGACTGCTCTCAAGCTCCCTAGAAACAGTATCTCCAAAGTCTTAGATAAGAAATGCATTCAGCAGTTCCAGGATAATCTGTTTTGCTAGTCTATACTCAAGGTCAAAATACCTCAATTCCTAGTTCCTTTGTTAATTCTCATTTTTAGTAAGATTAAAATGTTTAGCGTACAAATAATCTTGATACCTTTTAAAGTAAATGAAATCTGTTTTTCAGTGTACAGTCATGCTCTTTGTTCTCTCTCTTGAGATGATTAGTGAAGCGCTGAATAGCTAGATGTGAAGTTACAGCCCAGTCACCAAGAATCTGTTCATTTTCTTGTTAGCCAAGTAATATTTTGCATTGATTCCTTTTTGCCTGAAAAGTATTTCTTCTATTCAGAAGTATCAACTGGCTCTAGTTATTGAGCTGCTGGTACATCCTTGCTTGCATAGGTGGATCTTCTTTATTGGCCCAGTTATTTGTCCCAGTAGTCATCCGAATCCCCTCTTCAGATAGGATCTGAAGTGTGGAGACCTAGAGGGATCCCACATGGAGAGTGAGAAGCTTCTTCTCACACCTGTACTCAACACCATTTGGAAGAGGAAACTGAAGCTGGGTTTGCCATATGAGTGGCCTAGAAAAAGTGATTTTTCTTTGGTGTTTATCATAATATATGAACCAGGGAACATCAAATTCAATTACTAGATGTCTCTAGTTTTACTCTAGGGTAAATTGATTAAGTACGTTTTAATGGAGAACAGAATAAAACTATAGAATTAATTTCCAGGGGACACTGTAAATATAAAAATGTGAGCATATTAAAAAATAATTGGCCAAATTTGAAACTATTTCCTAAGATTATTAAATCAAAAGACGTAACCTTGGATCAGGAAATCAATCTGAAGATTTCAAAATGCTGTCAAGGGATTACCAGTGGAAGGACCATTCTGCAAATTTTATTTCTTTCTAAAGCAGCCATTCCTGTCTCTCATCAGAGAGAGGATGTGGGATATAGGCCTCTATCTAACTACTTCCTGTATACCTATTCTAGTCCTTACCATTGTGACTAGTTAAATCAGGAAATGCAACACAAGGAAGTGACAGAGATGCGTCTAAATTTTTTTATATGGTAAAGTTTGGTTTAGATAAAATTGGCAGGGTATCATAATGACTTTTAACCTTACATTCTTGTTGGGTACTCTCAGTCATGAGTCATCCAATTCTACAATTAGGAAGTCCAGCTTCCATTTTGACTGACAGTCTGGAATTGGTCACTACTACAGAATAAAACTCAGCCAGGGCTTCTAATTATCTTTGTAGTCAAATGTAAACTGCTTTTTGTTCACAAGCTCTTTTTAAAATAGAGATTCACTAGTGGTAAGAACCATTTCTTTCTTTTAAAATGAGTTCTACTCTGAATTGCATCAAGAACATGAGTCCAGAAACGAAAGGTTAATATCTCTGCTGCTCATAGGTTTGAAGATTACTGCAGTTCAGAGGTGCTTGTTTCTTCTCTACCCAGAACAGTTTTGTTTACTGTATCTGTGTCCAGTTGCCTCTTTCTGTTTACAGTCTGTTTTCTTTCTTTTGCACAGAATCCTTCAAAAAGCAGTCTGGGGCAGGCTACAGAATTGTGCCCTTTTGCTCTTCACTCAGGTGTTCATGGTCTAATACAATTCTTTTTAAGGACAGGAGATTAACAACATACCCAGCCATAAAAAAGAAACAGTTGTGAAAAGCAAAGATATAGTATCAGACCTGAGGTCAACCTCCACAATACCACTGCTATCCAAAGACATCATTTATTGCTTACAAATAAAATCCAGAAAACCAGAACTGTTACTTAGCATATTATCAAAGGAGGAACAGGTGTTCATTCCAATGTCCCAAAGACTAAAAATATTTTTTGTTCATCTGTTTTTATTTTGTTTGGGAACATTCTAGTTTGGAGCCAACAAGAGTGCAGACCCCTCAGCCTCCTGATAGCTGGGATTACACAAAACAGGTATAATGCCAGGAGTTTGGTTAACAGTGTTTTGATTGAGCTATTTTCTTGGGCATTACTTCTGGTGAAGATTAAAATAATTTTGAATTTAAAAAATTACAAAAATTTGCAAGGAACTAAGTAAGTTAGTCTGGAAGCTCTTCTATTGCCATTGGGAGAAAGTGAAGAATGCTGATAAGGTGGATCTGATCCAGAACTTGGTCAGAGTACTTATTTGGAATGCAAAGCTTCTTTCAGCAAAATGTTTGTTTCTTATTGTTAAATAGTTGTTTTTCTTCTTTGCATTTGAATCCCTCTTAGATCTTCATATCTTCTGTGCTGCTGAGTTTATAGATCCAAACTGGACGTAGGCTTGAAATTTTTACCAAGTCTGATATACTGATAATGCCCTTTATTTGGATACAGTTATATACATACAGCAGTTACATAGATTGCTATATTGGAAAAAGACGTGTCTGAGAGTGACAATGACAGAGGCAGTTTCTTTGTTTTAACTGTATTTTTAGGACTCTAATATTTGTGCATTGACAAGTCCTTATATTTATGTGTGGACTGAACTTGAATTCTATATAGTTACATAAAATTACTTCCTTTTTTTCTTAAATTTTCATTTCCCACCTATGAACTATAAATGTCTTGGTCAAAGATCAATTACTACAAGCACTCTAAATGTCTCCAGCAAAACAACTGCATTTTATCTTCCCCTCTTTGTACTTTGTGATGCTCAACACCATGCTGTTACAACATGGACAAACAAGACTGTCAGGCCCAGCCACATTCACTTATTCCTGTATTGTCTTACAGGTGTAATTTTTATTTTATGCAAATTTCTTGCAATTAATCTGCCATGTTATCATGTAAATTGGTGGACAAGACCAAGTCTTTTCAAAGTTATGCCATGGTACTCTGCTGTAGGAGGGTTTTAGAATTATTCTGGGTCTACAGTGAGGGAACTTGTCCTCTTGGTTATGGTATCTAAGACTGTGACTGCTGTGTGAATACAACTTGTTTAGATCTCAAATTCACAGGTATCTAAAATTTTTCTACATATACTCAGAATTTCTGAAGTCTGTGTAGGACTTCTGACTCCCCTCTCCATGTACATAATTGTGCTGGTTTTGACTGGGGTAGAGTTAATTTTCTTCATGGTAGCTCGTATGGGGCTGTGTTTTGTATCTTTGCTGGAAACAGTGTTGACAACACAGGGATGTTTTAGTTACTGCTGAGCAGTGCTTGCACAGAGTCAACGCTTTTGCTGCTTCTCACACCACCCACCGGCAAATAGACTGGGGATGCATAACAAAGCCACTCATGCATAGCATGAAGCTGAACTAAATGAAGTAGGACTGGAGAGGGCTGGACTGCTACAGAAGGGAGATAATAGGATCATAAAAAAATATTAAAAAATAAAAGGATTATTGGAATTATAGTAAAGGAGTTGAAGTGGTCTATAGCTGGTATCACATAGGAATACAGTACCAGGAACAAGTCTGCACAAAAAGGAAGGGGAAGAAAAAATATAGTCACGATATAAATGAAGTGTTGTGTTACAGAAGGTGAAGTTCTGCAGATGAAGAACATCCAAATTAATAAAATAAATTACTAGTTAAAAATATTGTGCAATAAACAGCAAGAGACCTTTCCTATAAAACCACACAAACTATTTCCAAATGGACAAGATGATAAATATATTTGCTCATGATGATGACTTCTTTATTGAGTAGACTTTTGATTAAAATGTCTTTTTCCTTACAATAAAAATCATATTAACATCTTGAATACTACTTTTTTTTTTTTTATTTTAAAGATATCAAAATTGCATAACTGAACAATGGATTAAGATGCATAAAAAATTGCATGCAATATGTGATCTGCGGAATCAAACCTTACAACTCATAGGGAGTTATAAAGCAGGTATGTTTTATTCGCCGGCGAGCAACAGGGTGGATCGCTCCATAAAGGCCCTGTGCACCCACTCTTTTACAAAGGCATTATTTAAAGTACACACACATACATATTCATTAAATTTAGGATGGCTTAAGCTAATTAGTTCCAAGAAATTTTAACATAAGTTCACTCCCATTTGCGCTTGTGTACTGCCTCCTTTTGGTGTTTGTTAGCACCCTTGTAGACCGCTAGACAAAATAAAGCCAGCTTTTTACTTCAGACTGCAGGTGTTGCACACCAGTTCCTTCTTATCTTGCTCCAGACTGCTCGCATACCAGGCACCGCAAGGCCTTTGCTGATAGTGTGGAATAGCTTGTTAGTTATTGTAAAAGTTTCCCACCTAACACAGAGACAAGATGAAGCTAAGCTTATTTTCTAAAATCTAATTCTTAATACAGAAAATAAATGACTAAATCTAACTATATTTTATATGTTCGCATATCATATGCAGTTTCACATAAAATTGGAAATCATGTAGATACATTCATTGATGAAAACTGTCAAGTGTAAATCTGATTCTTAACAATTCATTTATAAATACCTGTTTTCATCTGGTTAATATAATTTGATTAACCACCTAGTATTTAATATATTTTCATAATAGCATTAAGAAAATATGTAGGAATTTTTACAGAGGCAAAGTTTACACTAACTTCACTCCACTGAGAGTCTTGAATAATTAGCTGCAAGAACAGTGAGAAAAAAATATAATAACCTGAAATCAGAATGCTAGCTCCTGCTCCAAAGATCAACATAAAATGCAGATGTGTAATTTATTATACATTGATCACAGAATGAAATACTAATAGCTAAAAAAATACTAGTAGCTAAAATATACTAATTTGTTTTGACACAGGCGGTCACAGAAGAGATTACAGACAAAGTGAGTAATAAGCAGACTAAAGAAACTTTCATAAGACACTTGAGTAAAGCTGTTGAAAGACTGAACAGCTTGCTGCTATTTCAGTGACATGATATGTTCATGTATGATGAATAAGGAAGACACTTATTTCATACTGCAGCAATGTGCATTTTCATTTCTGTCAAGAAAACAAATATAAGAAGTGATAGCGCTTTTCCCAAATGAAAATAGGGTATATATCACTTACATTTCTGGTTAGGTTCCAGGTTCTGATTATTTAGTCACCTCATATTATCTAAACAATGAGAGTGGATGGACATGGCATCATTTGCAAAGAAATACTCTTTCATTTTCTTTTAATGTCTTTAAAAATACCATGTGTTATCAATCTTATCCTCATTCCATAACGTGGGTATAATTATTGTCTGAAGTATTTTGCCATTCTTCTTGCAGAGTATGAAACTTTGCTCAAGTATTTTAAAAGTAACACTTCCTTTGAATGACATCATTGTGTTCATTTGTTTGAAATCTACTGAAGCAATATTGAGCATAAAGTACTCATTTACTGTTTGTCTATCCTAATACAATATATAGTTCATAGAAACTGCATTATAATTGAAAAGGAAATAGTACTCCACTGAGATTAGGAGGAAGAGAACTTTAGCTTCATTTCAGGGAAAACAGAAGTATTTCGTTGAGGACTCAAAACTAAAAAAAAAAAACCAAAAAACAAAACTGACAAAGAGAAAACAAAATGTTTAAGAAAGAGCAAGTGCGGAAAACAAAACAAGGCTTGAGTTCTATTTAAACTGCATGTCCTTATTCTCTGAGCTTGATGTAATGAGAATGTTTGCTTCAATGACCCTGAGAGTTTTGTCAACAGGAGTATAAGTCTCTGAAGGACTACATAGACTTGACATACCACAAAGTTGAAAATCTGGATCCCTCATGTTAAAGCACTATAAACACAACAACCTTGTTTCATTAAAATAAAATAAAAAATAAAATAAAAAAATAGAGGCACAAAAAGTAGCTCTTTCAGCAAGTACTGTGATAGCAATGGGGCAGACTTACTTATGCCTGGATGATGTCTGAAAATCTAGGAGGGATTCAGAAAGAAGAGTAAAAAAGTGTGAAAATGAAAGTAATAAGTGCATCTCAAGAAAAAAACTAAACTTACAAAAGACTGCTGTAAACACAATATGATGCTGATAATATTTAAATAATGAGCCTTATCTGGGAAATTAATTAAAAAAAAAGATCGAAATTACTTCAGTATAGCTAAATACTCTATTTAAAAATTCATATAAATATGAAAACTGATAAACAAAATGCTAAAAATAAATCAGAAAGAGGCAGTCTGTGGTGCTTCAAGCAAAGGACATATAAAAGCACCCTGAGCAGGTCAAGAAGGGCATCTTCCATGCATGTGACTCTACAGCTTTTGAAGTTGTTGTGAACATTTATTATTTAAGATCTATTGGTCCTTCTACATCTGAAAAGTGTGCTTTCACTAAGTTCCGTGTTACAAATTTTTAGTCAATAGTTCTTTAAGGGAATTTCCCTTCTGAAATACTCTAATATCTCTTTTCTTGACTTGAAAGGGATGAACATGAATGTCTATATTGCTTGGCAGAATTTTTCTCCCATCATTCCTCCAGAAAGAGAAACTCCAAGGATCTAAAATCCACTGAATTAATTCAAAATCAACCTTCCAAAGATCTATAGAAGAGACACTTCTTGCTTATTAAAGAAAATATTAAAGCAAGAGGAAGTAAAACTGGTAAATATTAATAAGAAATATATATGTTCAAAAATGTCTAAATTTGACATAAAACACTACTGGAAGGTACTAAAAAATTTATCTAAAAATAGTTTTTCACATCTCAAAAGAGTTGCAGATGTCCATGTAACCTAATGCATTACAGAAAACTAAGGAGCAAAATTCTGACAGTTGATTGGTTTTGCTCTTGGATATTTAGAAATAGTTGAGTCACTTTAAGAGACTGGCTATTATGACAATTTCCAGGTACGGAAGAGTCCTTCAGAGTATCCATGTGTGTTCAATGACCACAAGAACTTGCTAAGTTTTTATTTTCTGACGTTAGAAAAGTAATAATTGTGGTCCACCTTCATCAGTGCCTTAACCTTGCAAACCACAGTGAAGCTACTTGGAGAGGAAGTCAATGTTTAATTTAATAAAGTAATTATTTAATCTCAAGTTGGTTCTCAGTCATTCCTTGATACTGTATATTATGCTAGATGCTAATTATTCTTGCTCAGATGTAAATACCTTCAACAAATTATTTGAAGTATGCCTTGCATAGTGTCTGTTATAGCTCTAAAGGATGTAGAAGATTTGTCCTTCTCACCATTCTGTGACCAGCACTTATCATGAGTATCAAAGACAAGGAGGAAGGACTACTGAACCAACACGATTACAACAATCATACTGGCCGCCAGCTTGGAGAGCTGGAGTAGAGTGCCAATGGTTGAATGTTCCCATGATGTTTGATGTCAGCATCACATGACTTCTCTTCATCCTGTCTTCCCCCTACCTGAATAAATAATTACAATGGAGTTCAGGAGAGTATGGATTTTTTTATTTTTTCTCAGCTTTGCCTTTAAGCGAATATTGAGTAAAGCACATAGGCACTTTGCCAGTTCCTCATCTGTGAAACTGAGAAAATATTCTTGTTTCTAAAGTGACTTTTAAATATGCTATGTGACTTTTAAATATGCTACAGAGATATAAAAATAGCAATATTCAAAGTGTTTTTTAACAATTCTGATTTGAAAACACTTTAAAATACCAGTGTGATTGATCTCTAAGAAATTTCCTAGATCAATTTAAGGAGCTTAAAAAATATAAGCTGGATGTATCTGTTAACTTCTCTGCCCTGACAATTAAGCTACTAGAACAAAAGTGAATGGTGACACCCAACATGGCTTCACCAAGCACAAATCATGCCTGACCAATTTGGTGGCCAGGGTTACAGCATTGGTGGACAAAGGAAGAGGAAATTATGTCATCTACGTGGATACGTGCAAGGCATTTGACACTGTCCCACACAACATCCTTCTCTCTAATTTGGAGAGACATGGACTGGATGGATGGACCACGCAGTGGATAAAGAACTGGCTGGATGGTCACACTTAAAGAGTTGAGGTCAACAGCTTGATGTTTAAGTGAACACCAGCAATGAGTGGCGTCCCTCAGGGGTTGGTATTGGGACTGGTGTTGTTTAAAAACTTTGTCGGCCACATGGACAGTGGGATTGAGTGCACCCTCAGCAAGTTTGTTGAGGACACCAAGCTGTGTGGTTTAGTTGACATGCTGGAGGGACGGGATGCCATCCGGAGGGACCTTGACAGGTTGAGAGATGGGCCCATGCAAACCTCATGAAGTTCAACAAGGCCAAACGCAAGGCCCTGCACCTGGGCCAGGACAACTCCAAGCACAAATATAGGCTGAGCGGAGAATGGATCGAGAACAACCCTGATGAGAAGAACTTGGGAGTGCTGGAAGATGAGAAGCTCAACATGAGCTAGCAACCTGCAAGGCTGAGGAAGGACACATGTAGTGACAGAACAAAGGGTAATGGCTATAAACTGGAGGAGGGTAGATTTAGATTAGATATTAGGAAGAAATTCCTTAGTATGTGGGTGGTGAGACACTGGAACAGGTTGCCCAGAGAAGCTGTGGCTGGCGCCCCCCTGGGAGGGTTCCAAGCCCGGGTGGGAAAAAATGAGCAACCTACTCAAGTGAAGGTATTCCTGCTCATGGCAGGGGGGTTGGAACTAGATGATCTTTAAGGTCCCTTCCAACCCATACCATTCTAGGATTCTATGATTCTATGAAAAGTATTTTGTTTTTTACTTACCAAATGAAAATACTTAGTTAATAAGACTGGAGCAGAGACAATTAGGAATCAAACTTTGCCTCTTACAATCCCCTCTGGGAAGTGTTTTTTCTTTCCTACCTTATGTAATTTTCCTTATCCACCCCTATTGTCCTTTAGGCCACACAACTGAAGGCTCTGCCTGACAAAACTAATTTAGTGCTAAGTAACATACACTCATTTGTGATGCAGCACAAACTGGATAAGATCACAATTATGGAGAAACACCATTAAACTTGATCTGTGTAAACAGAAAAAGGAAGAGAAATCAGTACAGGAAACTCTCTTTCATACCAAAGTTCAGTCACTTCAGATGTTCATCTCAATTTTGGCATCAATAGTATTGATCAAAAAGATGCAGGGTTATTTATTTATTTACTATTAGGTGAATTGACTGGTATTTTATTAAGGATGTTTTATGAAAAGATGTCCATCCATGACTTTGCAGTTTGAGTCAGAGTTATAATTTGTGATGTGACTAGAGTAGATTTTTGTTTGTATTAAATATTTTATGGTTTTGTGGGCTTCTGCTAGAAATATTTCCAAAAAAACTTAATGGACTTTTCTTAGTGTGGTCAACAGGTTCACCTAGAGTTTCAGGACATTTTTTATGGATAAAATTTTATGCTTTTCTACCTGTGACATGGATCTCAGTAGGTGTATGATTTGTCTACAGTAATAAAATATGGAAAAGTTTCAATAGAAGTAATTGTTTACATGTAAAACAGTTTCAATTTATGCATGAGTAACTGACAGGAAACTAATGACTCCTAAATTATGTATAATATTTTAACCTAAACGTTAGACTTAAATAAACTTGAATGTTAGACTACTTTAGTAAGGCTAGGTGTCTAATGTAGTTTCCTATGTTTCAGTAGCTGTTGGAAGACTAAATGCCTCTCTACCCTTATTTAATGTGGAAACATAGAACAAAACAGACCTACATGGCCCTGCTTGGTTGCTTCTGGAAGAAAGGATTGTTGTCTAGGTTGGTCTAACATTTCACAAATAATGCAATTATTTATTATAATAAAGCTATACTGAGCCATTACTTGTTCAACACTATGATTGATGAAAACATTGGAAAACTCAATGTGATTTTAATTTTGAAGTTACTAAAAAGCCATAAAGCCACTAGTTTTATTTTCAAATGTACCTGAATCACTATAGAAAAAAATGAATGAAATATAGACTTATAAAGTGCCTTATAATTCTGATAATGTTTTATGCTTATTGGTGAAAAAATCATTAGAGTGTTTTAAATTTAAAATTTATATTTCAGGAAGATGGAAAGTAAAAACCAAAAGTAATCATTTTTTTCAGTTCAAAATGTTAAAATGTCAACACTTTAAAACATCTAATTCTTTTTCCTATAGCCTAATACATTAATTAAATATTTAATTGTTTTTGAAATAAACTATTTCTCTCCATACAAAAGGCCGGTTCTGATGCTTTATATCAATTTTCAGAATTGAGCTATTTGTGAAATAGTGAACTTCAGAGCACAGTGGAGTAACAAAAATCTAACGCATGGTGTCTTTGCTCTTCCAAAGTTCACTGATGTTTATTGTCTTCTCCTTTACTTTTCAGCATAAGGTCCACTAATTTCACAGGAACCTTTCTTATATCAAATACTGTGTTGTTATTTAGATATGCTTTACTTAGATTTTCCCTCATAAACACTCCCTTGGACCAAATTAATACTTCTTTCCTCCTGAATATGCTTTGAGAAGTCTTTCTTATTTACTCTGCCACCTTATTGACTAACAATGTCATGTGCTGCCCTAATCTTTTCCTTCTAAACTTGTTATTTATTTTCATTCTCTTTACAGTTCTTTTCTACAGCATTTTAACAATTTCTTCCTTTTAAAGGAAAGGTGCTTTTAAAACATTTTCAATCTTGAACTGTAATTATATAAAAGCAATTACATTTTCAACATTTTTTTAGGAACTGAATATGCACTTCATTTATATTACAGTATTTCAAGTTTTCAAATTTTTAAAGGTATTATAGTTGGAAGAAAATGTTGTTAGTACAGATAGACCTATGGTAGTATGAAAGATAATTCTTCAGAAGCCTATTTTTCTTTATTTTTATTTAAATTAATATATTTCCTCATAGTCACAGACTAAGGAGAAGACAGCAAAAGTGTACTGTGATGAACTTTTTCTAGACACCTGTGCTAAAACCAGTAAATGTGTTACAGATATAGTGAAATGTCCAGTTTGGAAGTACAGAAGATGGATACACAGGGACTTTATGTGTGGTTTTGGTTTTTCCTGTAGTATGATCTGCATTTCTATGATTGGAGAAAAGGATTTTTTATGAGCCTAGAGAATGAATCATAATTTTTTTATAATGTATTACACAGCAACATCAGCAGAAAAACTAATTCTCTACTCCCTTAAAAAAAGATGACCAGTGACTTTTTTTTACTTTTATTACTATCTTATTGAAGTTCTCAAAGAATTTTTTTGTTGCTGTAGTAATTTTTGAAAGTACTAAAATAGCACAGTCCTTATTTTCATTGTTTTATGACTAGTAAGAAAACTAAAATAAACCCCACTAACTTAAAAAGATAATAATGTCAACATCTCCCTAAATATTTTAAGAAAGAATATGTATCAGACAAAACTTCACTACCTTGAAAAGCCTCAGATAAAGTGAGAAGCTGAATTGCAGAGAGAATGAGTTAAATGTTTAACTCTTACATAAAGGGTTTTTTTAACACTGTTCCACTGGATTGTTCAACTTTGTCATGCAATGGATTACTAGAGACTAGCAATAGTTGAAGGTATTTAG
>NW_010293543.1:23759-31411 GCF_000700745.2 Antrostomus carolinensis
TTATTTGTTGGGATTTTTTTGTTGTTTGGTTTGGGTTGGGTTTTTTGTGATTGTTGTTTCCTATGATGTACACTGATTTATTTCCTTAAAAGAACTTAGCTACATGCAGAGAAATTACACTGAGTTCTGGAAAAATCTGCAGAGTCTCCATTCACTATCATTCCTCTTACAAGGGTCCACCATATATTGTACATGTTGCCACAAAAAGGGCCAAAATGCACCTAATAATAGTATTTCAATGACCTCACTAGAACTTTAATGAAAAGGGCTAAGTCATCTAAATTATACTTTAAGATTACTGTCTGTGTCTTTCTCTACTGAAAACCTTATTTAGGACTAGGTAGGATTGTATAAGGAGACGGAGAAAAAAATTTAGAGCATTGTCGTATAGAACAATTTGGCCAAGATGAAGTAAAGCTCATAATTATTTTGCCTTTTTTTACATTTGTGAATTCAAAATATTCATCTTCCACAGCTCAGTAGAAAAGATTTACTGAGGACAACTTGTAGCCTGAAAAACTACAATGTATGAGTACATGGATTTTACTAAGAAGCTTTATAGAAGATCTGATTATAGATGTCAGGCTATTGTATATATATCCACATAGTATTCATCAGAAGTGAAAACGTAAGAATTAAAAAAAAAAATAAAAAAATCTCAAACAGATTATAATATCGATACTTCTTGAAAGACATATACAAAACATTGAATAGATCAAATTTATTTAAAATATATAGCTAAAAATTTTGCTGATGGTACATAAAGGACAAACCACAAAAGTATTAACCTTTCATCTCAAGAAAGAAATTATTGTAACAAAACATCTATTGTTATGCTTACTCAAAGAATTGTAACAGAAGGAGTTGACTTGCTAAATCCAAAGAGACTGATCAAATGATTAAAATTAAACATAGGCAGGACTGCTTTAGGTTATAAGCCTCGAGATTAAAAACTCTTATGAAGTGTGAAACACAGGTCATATGCACCCAGCTGATTGTGCTGGTAGAACCAGTACAGCTCTTCTTCCAACAGCTGTGCACAGACCTCCACTTTTTGGAGACAATTCATACTACAATGTAAAGAATATCATGTTCTCCATTTCTTAGGCACGCTCTCAAACACTGCATAAATTCCCCAAAGTTTAATTTTGTTCTTTATCATATTTTTATTTTTCTTTTTTTACCAAAGTATAATGACCTTCATCATGCATCTAGATTCCATCTGCTTGACTGGTAATTTATGACAATGTGCTGAAAATATTGATCATTTTTTATTATCTAGATTATCTAGAACTAATGTAATAGAAATTTCATTTATGATAAGTGAAATGAATATTCAAGTCATGCAAGATTCAATGTAACTACTGAACAAAAACTCTTCATTTCAATTCTATTTCTCTAATGCCACAAATAAATAACTGAATTTTTTTTTTTTTGTATGAGTCAAGAACAGACTGAACATCTCGTAATGTTTCTGCTAATTTTCCTATCTATGGATATTTTCAGTGGAACTTTTGTGTGTAGTTCAGTTGTAAAATATGTATTTCTAATTACAGGTCCATTATTAAAAGTACTGTATTTTTAAAATGAAGAAATAAATTATTTTCATATGTAAATATGTATAGCTAATTATTAGGTATTTCACTTATGATCTTAATCTCTGAAACTGGTAACAAAAAATAAAATTTGAAAGATGATGAAATCTAAAAATCTTCATTTTACAATTTGAGGCAAAAATAGAAGTGTACTGTCATTTCTGTAATCCACTTCTGTGAGTGGATTACACTCAACAGAACGTAAGACAAAATTTACAAGAGTTAGAAGAAAAACTGACAAGAGTTTAGCTACGTTGTAAACTTGATTAAAATACGCAATATTTTACTTCTGTATTTATATTAATTAGAATTCCATTTAAAAAAATCTAGGTTAAATAGGCACTTTTTTAGTATTGATATAAACAAAACAGGTTGAGCAGTCCTTTACTTTGTGTTGGTAAAACAAAAAATAAAAAAAAAAAACCTTGACACTAACACTATAAATTTATTCTGATATGGTTTTGTAAATTACTAAAAAAAAAACTCCTATTTTTAAAATACTTGCTTCTTTCATTAAAAAAACCCTGTAGTTCTCCAAATCATGAAAGATTTATTTCATTCTTCCGTCACTACCTGTCACTTTCTAAATGAAGATGCAGTAGTACAAAATATAAAAAAGCAAAATGATGAAAGCTTAGCAGGTAGTACCACAAATACTGCCTAACAGGGTTATTAATGTTTTAAAAATTAATTTTAGACAGAAAATTTATTTTTTTTTGTCACCTTGGCTGGTCTTTCACAATATTGAACTACAAACCCAGCTTGTGAGTTGTGGTCTGCAAAATAATATACTGTCTTAGTTATGGGATGCAGGATGCTAGATGCTGTTAGAGGACAGAGACATAGCTGCTTTCTGTTCATAAAAATGTTTTCCCTCGGTACTTGTGTTTATATCTGCACTAAGATTTGACAGGTTGTTTTTCATCTGGGCATGTACCTGCCTTACACTTGGATGGCAGGTTTGTGATAGCACTGCAAGGTTCTAACAAGGAGGAAATACATAGCATATACATGCTAGCCATTCTGGGGTCATGCTAGGACATCTTGTTTCTGTGAAACCCTTATTAGAAAAACTTGCAAAACAGGACTATGCCATTCAACTGATACTTGCCCTCTAAAGGAAAAGGCTTTATTGATCTTTTACGACTGTAGCCATAGAGATAGTTCTTCTAGGCTGTGTATCATCAAGCTGGGTGCAATACTTCATCTCTGACTATGGGCAACCTACCATTCTAGGGCCATATTCCTGGGTATGTGAGAGAAAACAATGTGTTTTTATCCAGCTGGATGTTAATGCATGCATAGCATTTTTCAGGAAGAGGGAACTGGAGACAGGTCAGATAAGACTATAGTCAAGTAACTACTGAAGTCTGCTTTAGCTAAGGATTAACGACACTACTTAATGCTTATGGAGCTGCAGAAACTCCCCTTCAGTGAAGAAAGAATTAATTAAATCCATTAGCTCCAACATGAGGCAATGTTTCTTTAGAATAGATCATGTCCCTGTGATTAAGGTACCTGCCTGAAAGGTAAGAGGAATGACCTCAAATTCACTTTCTTCCTGCTTCAGGCCAAAGATTTGAACTTTTATCCCCTAACTCACGGATGAAGCTTTTACACACTAGGCCTCAGGTTTTCTGCAGCAGAGATCTCTTTCACTGGAGCGATTCCAATTTTCATAAAATACTTTAATAGTCCTATGCAAGTGAAATGGCTGTCCTTTGATAGTTTAGGATGTTTACCATAAGATCTAATAACTTTCTGGATAGCTCCATCTGGATGCCTCATCTACCAGACCCTGCTCTGGACCAATCCCCTCCTGTCATCTGTTATAGTTCCTGATAAACCAAATTCACCAGCTTTCAGACCTGAAGGGTAATATAAATACCCAGCAGATACCAAAGAACATCAGGATATGAGACACCTGTTAGCTAGCCCCTGCGTCAATGAAGATGTAGAACTCTTTCCAAACACAGAACTGAAAAAGCCAGCCTTTTTCTTCTCCAGATGGACGATGTTCAAGAAAATTTCCAGATGCAGGTTCAGTCATTTGTGGAGGAATATGACTACCTGAATCAGAGTGAATGTCCTTAATACTATATTTTCAGAGAGAAGGAGGGACTCAAGCTCAATTTATCTCTTCATGGAAAGGCAAGCCTTAGTTACCTTTGGCTTTCTATTTATACTTGACTTGAAATCTTTTATGTTTCATGGAATTTTATATGTAGATAAGAACCCATTTTTTTGCAGTTTCTTATTTTAGAAAGAAAAACATCAAAAGCAAAATACCACTGAAACAGAGTATTTTTGCTCATTGCTTTTTCAGACTGATGTCAGTACCAAAGGCCAACTGATAATTCATTATTTGTGATTATATGCTGGCCTTAAATGAAGTGGAAGATAAACCATTTACTGGGAGAATAAAAAACCTGGTAATTTCCCCTTCAGTGTTAAGTAAAAATTGCCTTTGGATCAATCTTTGTGCTTCACATATAATCCATTAGGCAGAGATCATTTGCTTTCCTATGCTAAGGCTAAAATTAAATATAGTTTTCATAAAAGTTGGGCATAATTTAGAACTTTTTGTAGTTAGCTCATATTGTGGATCTAACTGCCTAGAAATAATTTGTGATCACATTTAAAAAAAAAATCTAAGTAGAAAAATATAATCTTAGTTCAGTTTATACATTTTATTCTTAGTGCTCTATGTTTCGCATAGATTCTTCCTTAATTGGTTTTAATCCAAGACACTAAAATACATTTTTAAGGTCATTTCTGCTAGCACTGAGAACAAGTTGATGAATCAAGTTTAATATCACTCTTATCCTGTTTTTGCCATCTGTTTTTATATTCTTTGTTTGCTTAATTGGTTTCTTGATGGAAGATCACTGTTCAGACTTCTAGAAAGTGGAAAATTCATATCACTGAATGTGTTAAAACAGAGATTGCTATGGATCTTTTCAGGAATTCCTTTCTGTTGATATGGACACATAGTACAGCAAGTTTCCCAATAATTTTGAAATTATTGTTAGCAAAAAAAGGAAGTTATTAAAATTCAAAATCTATTTGTCTTTGCTCCTACCTCATCAGCTCTCTGCTGCATTTTAACTTTAAAATAAATGTCGTTAGCAGTCTTTTAAAAAAATTGATAACTTATGAATCAAAACCTGTTTAAGAGCTCTTGCTCATGCTTACACCAGTAGTCAATCTACACTACAGAAAGTCTTGTTAGGAATGTTTTGGAAACCTTTTGGTATTGCATAAGTGCAATTATGATGGAAGATGCTTTACAACTTCAGTATTATAAACCTAGAATAATATTGTACTTAATATCATGAGTGTGAACAAATGTATTGCTACATAAAATAAGGAGGAGTTTCAGGAAAGAAATGCATTGGCAGCACAGCTGCTTCAAAAAACATTGTTTACTGCTTCACTTTCATAGTTATTTCATAACTCTGCTAAAGCAGCTTGTTTTTTCCATAGAGGAAGCAGAAGATGATAAGCCTAGGTTTCAATCAGTTTTTGCTTGTCTCTCTTTTCTACCTATCACATAGTCAACAATGAAGGAATATTAAATATATTTTCTTATTATCACCATGTGCAGCTAACTATGGACTCAGAAAGGTTTAACACAGCCAAGCAAAAAACCTCTGCCTGACTTTCCATTGGAAGAGCATCAGGGAAAGTTAGGATCAAATCTACAGGTTGTGACAGTTTTCTCAGGCTTTGTTTAGGATTCTCTTCTCTTTAATAGTTCAAATAAAAGTATTTCATGCAATAACAGATCAGAAAACATTTGGGAGCATATGGTCTTCTAACAGTATGCTAAGAAAATGCAACTAAGCATCACTAACCATGTCAGGGCACATATATGTGCAAAGTCTGTGGACAACACAAGGAATCTGACATATGAAATGGGAGAACTAGACGGTAAATATAAGAGTTTGGAACTATGTTCATAAGGAACTCATAGTCTGCAGAAAAGGGGATATGACAAGGTGAAGAGAGTGTGAATTCTTGTAAACTGGAAGTATTTTGCATAAACTGCATGTGCCCCAATATTTGTTACAGCAGTTTATACTAAAGAGGTTTTTTTTCAGTCATTCTAATATTGTCAGACAAATGATCATGAACACTATGTGATTGGTTGTTGCAAATGTCATTTAAGATGAGAAATGGCTTGAGAACACATGTAGAATTGTTCCTCAACCATCTACAATTAAAAACAGATCAATAAATAATCTATAATAGTAGACTCAGGAACTAATCAGATGCCTTTTCATATGTAAAAGATGCTTTATCTTTTATCTTTACACTTTCATTTTCTCCTTACAGGTAGTATTGAAAAGGGCTGTTGGTATGCAATAAGGGCATTATAATAATAACTTTCTTTTTACTGCCAAGTTATAAAAACACTAAGACAGACTTATAAAAATAACTTTGCACTCCAATTTAAATAGGCTGCTGGATATTGCTTCCTCCATTTTCTGGACCTTTTGACAGGAACAAAACTTTCCAAATTAATATAGATGTGGAGCTCAGTGTTTCAAAAGGTAACAAACAAAAAATAAAATAAATACTGTTAAAAAAAAAAAAAAGAAACAGCAATTTATTATTTAAATTTCATATTCCTAAAAAGATGAACACACTATCTGGTACATGAAAATAATGTATCAGGCAATCCAATACAAATCATAGAATCATAGAATGGTTTGGGTTGGAAGGGACCTTAAAGATCATCTAGTTCCAACCCCCCTGCCATCAGCAGGGACACCTTCCACTAGACCGGGTTGCTCAAAGCCTCATCCAACCTGGCCTTAAACACCTCCAGGGAGGGGGCATCCACAACTTCCTTGGGCAACCTGTTCCAGTGTCTGACCACCCTCACAGTGAAGAACTTCTTCCTAATATACCTACCCTCTTTCAGCTTAAAGCCATTTCCCCTTGTTTTGTTATTAACTGCCCTTATGAAAAGTCCTTCCCCAGCTTTCTTGTAGGCCCCCTTCAGGTATTGGAAGGCTGCTATAAGATCTCCCCGGAGTCTTCTCTTTTCCAGGCTGAACAGCCACAACTCTCTCAGCCTGTCCTCATAGGAGAGGTGCTCCATCCCTCGGATCATCCTGGTGGCCCTCCTCTGGACTTGTTTTAGCTGCTCCATGTCTCTCTTGTGATGGGGGCTCCAGGAAGTATGATGAGGGAGTGTAGCCAGTCAGTAGAAAGGATTGAGGTTCATGGCATAGCATTCATATTAAGTTTGGGCAGCCAAGTCCCCACTGGAGTTCAGGGTTTACTTCATTCCCTGCTGAAGTGTCCAGTAGTAGCAAGGATTTTCCCTGTTCAGCCAAAAAAGCTGTCTTAGCTTGAGACCCACCAGGATTTAGAAACAAATCATATTAACATACACATCTTGGAATCTGTGTTCATAGAATCATAGAATCATTTTGGTTGGAAAAAACCTTTAAAATAATTTAGTCCAACCATAAACCAAACACTGAGGAGTCCACCACTAAATCATGTCCCTAAGCACCACATCTACACGTATTTTAAATACTTCCAGAGTTGGTGACTCAACCACTTCCCTAGGCAGCCTATTCCAATGCTTAACAACCCTTTCCTGTGTACACTTTTTCAATTTATATTATGAATGTATGGGAAGCAGTTGCTCATTACTTTGAATAGTTAGGGAACTCACTTAAGAAATGAGAGACCAGATTTTACAGTCCCTGATAGTCATGAACCCATTCTGAACTCCTTCTGCCAATTCTAACCCAACAAAGAAAGAGGGAAACGTGTCTATGGCATGTGAAGACCTCAGCTAAGACCCCTATATTGTGGTTTAGGCATCTTTGTCTTTTATAGTTTATTCATTTCACAATCAGTATTTTCTATAATTACTTTAGTGATTAATTAAAATAATGTTAACAAGAATGCAAGAGGAGACCACAAGCGTCTACTGTCAAAGCTGATGCTTACCTAAAAGAAACTACTGTTCTGTTGCAGTTTCCTTCTTTTTGTCCCACGGGCTTCTGCACTCTTGGTTCCAGAGACTTGTTC
>NW_010293543.1:31451-34772 GCF_000700745.2 Antrostomus carolinensis
AGCACTGCCTCCACACACTCCCCCAGACAGTGGCCTCTCACAACCAGAGCTGGAAAAAGGGTAATATTTTCAGTGTTGATATTAGATTTGTATCCTTGTATTCACTCACTGATAGCACCTATCATAAGCCCAAACAAATTAAGTACTGGCAGCAAAATATCTATTATGCTCTACCAAATCTAATCTTCTTATTTCTTTGATTGCCACAAAGTATATTTCTAGGTGGGACAATTCTGGTGATAAGTGGTAAGAAACTTGTGGAGCGTTAACAGTTGTTAAAATACCTCATTACGGTGAAAAATCTTTGCTGAAGATACGGTACTTGAGTTTTGGCTTTTGATTAGTCTCATTTCCTCAAAAACTCATTCTGCAGTTGAACTTCTTGCCTGAGTTTATTTTCACTCAAGAGTTGTTATTGAGTCTAGACCACTGCAACAAGATGCTAAAAAAATAAACTGCCTGGACTTTATGAAAACCTGCACTGTATTTGTCTGATCAAAAATTTTCCTTCTTTCATTAAAAACATTTTGTCTTTTGAATGGTGATGTTCCTTTAATAATAGAGAGAACTAAGATGGTTCTCTCATCCTGCCACAGAGTTCTAGGATTTTTTATAAGTCTATACTAATTGTATGGTTCAGTCTGTTAAGAGGACATAAAAAAGCAAAGCAAAGGGAAAACACGTGAGTCTTTGACTTGAGATTGAAGAAGTGGTGACATCCCTGACAGATTTATGAAGGGAATTCTTTACTGAAAGTGATAACTAGCTGAATTAATAAACATTCCGCATCGCCTGTTTAGACAACACAAGGAAAAAAAAAGGGTTAGCAAGAGATAATTCATCATGAATAATTTAACTGGCACATGGGAGGAAACAGAGAATCACAGTCCAGTCCTTTAGAGCTTTATCATTCAAAATGTTTACTGACGTTAAGGGAATTTCTGCCTAAGTATTGCAGAGATAAGATTTTTTTTAAATTTTTATTTCCTTCCAATGGCTTCCACTTCTTTTGGACCATTTAAAATTACTCTCTGTGGTCTCCATTTTTTTTCTTTTTCTCTTAGACTCAGATTAACATTTTCTTTCATCAATGTTCTGTTTAGACTGAAACATGGAATGTACTCCTATTTCTTCGGTACTGTGAATACTGTTGACAAAAATATTCATTCAGCCATCATTCAGTGACAGAATATATTTTTTCTGTTTAATTCCTTGAAAATGCCTTGGAACACTACTGTGATTGCCTCACCTAAAAATACTGGGGATGGAGCAATCGGTCATCGACTCACCTTACTTTGCCATTGCATTATGTTGGCAGAGAAAGAGAAATGAGCAACAGTAAGAGCAATTATCTAGCTCTGTGTTTTAAAGTACGTCCTAAAAAGCCGGTGCAGCTTGTGGATTAACTTCCCGCAATAGTTGCTCTAAGGAAATAAAGACTTAGGGAATTATAGAAGCTAAAATCATGCCTAAAAAGAAAAGTAAATAAAGCAAAAGTTTGGCTAACTCTTTTCACCCTAATTTATTTGAATTTCTGCACCTTTCAAACTATCAGTGTGAGAGAATAACTTAATGCTTAAGAGGTAAACTAGGGGCAGATGGTGGCAGTAGATTATAAAATTAAATAGAGTATATTTGTTTTAAAAATAAGCATATATTAAAGGCAACTGGATATTTGTAGTCCTGAATGCAGAATTTACATTGCAAAATGTAGACATAAATGAAAGAAAAAAATTTCCAGAGGAGGTTTAATTTTAACGTAGGAAGTGTCACTGGGCCACAGGCAAGCTAGTTTATAATGTATAGTGAGAATTTGTAAGGAGAAAGGTAGTTGTGTAAGTAGACTGTAATACCAATCATGAACTTCATCTCAATACCTAATTTAATGATGGTCTGCTAGTATGGTTTGTTTTTGTTTGGGTTTGTTTTTGTTTTAAGCACATGCAACTCAGACTGCTGTGTAATCTTCCATTTGTTATGGGCTGCACTGTGGCACAAAATAATGAGGGAACTTTGATTCCAAGCTAGCAGGAGGGAAATACTAAGATATTTTGTTGTTGGTTTTTTTTTATTCCATTTACCAGTGAAAAATACAGGTCACAGCTCCTCTCTGTGTGACCTCTGGTAGTGAGTAAAATACCTTTTGCTTTCACATAGATGTAATGAAGAGGAGGAAGACACATTCTCTGTGCCATTTGCTATACTTTGGTAGTAAATTGATGACTTGCATTCTTACTTAATATCTGCAGTACCAACTTTGAAGGCCTTAGTGAGAGATGGGAAATAAAATGGTAAAAATGGAGTACTTATGCATTAGCTGTGTCGAAACTGTGGGACACAAAGCAGTATGAGATGAAAGAAGTGTTAATCAGCTTTTATAGGCAAATTCATTTCTGCTCCCTCTTTTAATATAAAGGCCTGGTTCACGCATATTCAGGTTATGTTTATGGAGATATAGAACTTACTGATTGTCTGGTTAAATTGTATTTATCCCTACAAGCTTCTGCTTACAGCTCCACAGTCTCATTTTTGTTAATTCTTTTTTTTGTTGTTGTTGTTTTTTCTGGCAAAAAGGTGAGGTTTTTTGTTTGTGGGAGTTTCTGTGGGAGAGTTTTTTTCAGTGCATCATTCATTTAGTTAACAAAAGGATAGGGCAAAAATGCATATATAAAATGGATATGTCACTTACACATCTGTCACACCAAATTAATCTTTTCCACCCTCAGCTCCACAGTGTATTCCCACCCCACCCAGGACTTGCATATGTCTAGTAATCTCCTTCCTGATAACACTTCTCCTCTCCTTCAGGACAGCTCCTCGAGCAGCAGTAGTCAAGCTACAACTCCAACTTTTTGGCTTCTTCCTTCTTCTGAATGCTACTCAGGATTTCCTTCTTCCTCTGTTGAAATGGACCATTTATCTATTCTCCTCACCCCCAAATTATCTAGTATATATCCCCAAGGTTAGGCCTTACTGTTTCCAATTTCATCTGTTTGGTCACACTAGCTCTTTTCACCTCATCTGTACTTCTGTTTCTTTATCACTGATACCAATTGCCAAAACAGAGCTTCATGCTAGCAGGCAAGAACCACAGAGAAACAGCTCCCCCAAATGGTGCAATAAACCTGAAAATACATGCTCACACACTCAAACATACATACTTACTTCTCTGTCTGCAAACATCAAAGCTAAAAATATGACCTCATTTTTCAAGGTCTAATATTTTGTGTGCTTATAGAATTAGATTAACAATTCATAATCATAATGAAATACGAAGCTCATATTGCATGTTCATTCAAAGTGAGGAAACTGCCAGGAATG
>NW_010293543.1:34788-48327 GCF_000700745.2 Antrostomus carolinensis
AATATGGAGCCTGAGGGAAGGCACAAGAGACATAAGCTGTAACTTTGATTAAAAACATGAAGGAACTCTTAAGATTCTGGGGCCAAAATTTTTTCCCTGAGAAAAAAGACCTGCAGTGCTGCTAATCTTAGTATCATATTGTGGTCAGGAAAAAAGTTTTCAGCAAAGAAACCATACGGCATATATGCAATCCCAGAACATCTAATAATACCCCATGGAGGCACTGTGCAAGAGACTATAAAATGCTTTGGAGCTCCCTATGTCCTGCTTAGATACCTCTTTATTTTAATCAGAGAGTTACTAAATTGCTTCTTTCTTTAAAGGGTTAAAATGGATTAAATTCTAACAGTGAAGTCAGCTCTGCCTTTCAAAACATTCACTTCTTGGAGGGAACTGTTTAGTGTTGCATGCTAAAATTTTACATGAGAAAAACAAATATGGGCATGCTTTATTTTATATCACAGTGTGATGTGCTTTGCTATCTATGTGGCTTACATATTAAAAAGATCAAGAGTTTTTCTTAACAAAGATCTTTCTCATGGCTAAAAATTTCATACTTGATGATTCCTTGCTCCATTATTTCATGCTTTCTTATATTAAAGTAAAACAGTTAGGCTAATAAATGTGGCAAGTCTTTGGATAGATATCTTGTTTCTTGCTTTGTTCTTTTGTTCATTGTCAGTAGCAGAAAATAGCTAATAGCCCTGAACTTTTCAGCCTCTGAAGGATGAAACTATGTGGTTCATGTAACTCTTCAGCACCTGAGTCATTCTTCTTTTCTTTGCTACCAAGGGCAGACATTCGGCTCCTCCCCATCTCTTTCTCTGTCTCTGCTACATCTTTGTTAAACTGTCAAGGATGTTTGAAAGCAATACAGTTCTCCTTTTTTCTAACTTCAAAGTTTGCTAGTAGATTGATAACAGACTTCTTATTGATCTCCTCTGCATCAACACAATTCTTGCTTCTTTGTAAATACAACACGAGAACACAGTACAGTGACAGACAGTTAACCAATATGTACTTCTTTCATCCTTGTAATCAGGAGTGGGGAACAGAAGTTATCTTTTTAACTCAAACTGTTTAAGCAGAAGGATAACATTTTCAAATGCTCTGAAAGTCAAGCATTTATATCTTTTTTTTTTTTTTTTCAGATACAGAATTAAATAGCTGATTTCTCAGAGTTATGATACTTGCAATTTCTATTACCTTCGGTGCTTTATGTTGTTCTAGGGGCCTGATCCAAAGTAATGGATTTTCATGGGTTTCAAGTAAGATACAAGGTAATACTGTTGGAATGGATGCTCCGTGTCGGATGCAGAAGTGAGACAGAGAACTGGTGTAAAGGTGACATTACCATACCTTACTTTTAAGCACCTAAGTCTGAGAGAACGATTTAAGATTAAATAAAAAAGTTCTTTATACAATAAGTCAGATAAATTAGTCACCCGAGAACAGAATTCAAAATACCTATTAGGTAAGCCAGACAACAGCTATGTCCAAAGAGAATTGGAATTCCAGTGCACTGGAATGCAGTGCTGGACTCCAGAGCTGGGATCCTCCAGTTTTCTCTGGTTTTGTCTCTCCAGCTCTTTGACACCCCCTCCAGTTTTTGTCTGTCTCTCAGGTCCCATTAATTTTTCTTTATCCACACAAGGGTGTAACTTCAACAAAATGGATGCATAAAGGGCATCTTGCCCTCCTCCCCAGATGTCTCTGTGCCAATGACTCAATAGTTAAGGGAATTTCCTGGGAATCATTCATCATCATTCATGAGCTTTCTCAAATTTAGAAGCCTTAGAAGGAAATCCTTTTATTTCCTAAATTTTCCAAACATTGATTATAGAAAAGATAGTATCTCTTTCTGATCCATATTTATTATTTATATTTGCTTCCATTGACTAGCAAAATTTACTCTTGGCTGTCAGATCAAAACTCTGTATTACTGTATCAGTTGAAGGGTTACTAACAGAATGAGCTGACATCAGATTCCAATTGTTAGATGCAAAGTCATTTTTAGGGGGATTTATTTCAGACTTACTCCATTTCAAAGTAATACAATTCCTAGTCCCAGGCTTGATCAGCCTTTTATTCCTAAAGAATTATATATGTGCAATAAATCCTTTATATCATTTAGTTAAGATTTTGCAGTTAGCATGCTATTAGTCACTTACTGAGGATCTGTTGAGGCAAGGAATCTCTCAACCTTGAGGAGTAACCTTGAGAGGCGTCCTTGCTAAAGGGGAGATCCTGGCGCGAAGCCTGCTGTCATTTCAGGAGAGCTCAATGGGCCCTGGGCTGTCCACTATTTATGAAGTAAGGTGATTTGAACTATAGTCATATTTGCATGCCAGTCATATTTCAGTTGGTGCATACTCAGCAAGCCTCCTCGGTGCTGGAGCAAGTTGCACAAGATAGCCCTGGGCTACTGTGTTGTTATCTGTCTCCCCTGATTCGGATGCATCTAGCACGACCAGATAGCATCCATTATGGTCACCAGTGGTGGTTATCACTTGAATGGGGTTACAAGATAATAAAGATCAGAGGTGTGTGGGGGTGGAGCACACCATCAGACACACACAGGCTGTGAAGTAATGTAGATGTAGATGCAGAATCAACATGGATTTCTACTGCACTGTCTAGTGCTACAAAAACTATAAAAAGGCAGAAGGTATTATAAAAAAACATTTCCACTGAAGCCCAAAGTCATACGAAATAGACATGCTAGTGAAATCACAGCCAGAGGAAAAAGCTCTGTTATTATGGCAGTGTATAGCAATATTATGATATGAAGTCTGATATCAGTTTCACAAGTAAGTGTGCAATCAGGAAGTTTTAGTAATTTATTCATCTGTGTAATTACAATATTTATATAGACAATTTTTTTTTTCACTTTTAGGAGAATATTTGGTAAATGCTAAGACACACAATGCAACAGTTTTTAAATTGGTGGATTTATTTTTCAAATATTGAATGTATCCCCAATATAGCATTAATTTTGAAGTCAGTGTATAATAAACTAGTTTATTTTGCTGCACACATTTACAAAGGGTGCTTTTAAAAAAAAAAAGTGAGTCCCTGTTATTAATTATTTTTAATATTTGGCTATCTCATTCTCTGATAATAATTTCAGAATATTTGCTTGTATACACTCAAGACTACATTTTACATCAGTAAATATAATATTTTATTTTTATCTATCAGATGTAGACATTGCTAGTCAATGAAAATGAAAAATTTATATGTCATGAATGAAATAACGAATTAGTAAAGACTTACAGTTTAAAATGAGTGCTTAAGTCTGTCTGCAGACGAATTTGGGCATGTACACCCCAATACCTGTGCTGCCATATACATAACTTCTAGTTAAATCCTCAGAGATCCCACTCAGTATTCTGCTTGCCCTACCTTAAAAACTATGAGTTATTAAGATTTTCTAGTAAAAATCCCCAAATGACTAGAGGTTTTTTCCTTAAATCTTGACTGTGCAAACCAATTAAGATGTGTCTACATAGCATTTTTGACTACCACATACCCGAACTAGGTCTACACCTACAAGCACTGGAAGGAATTGGAACAATTCAGTGTAAGCCACAATACTGTAGTCAATTTAGGAAGATACACGTGGATAATGTGTGGAAGGCAAGCCCACAGAAATTTAAGTCTTATCATGATCTCCTCAGTCTGATATAATAGTTATTTTCAGATCAGGAATCAGATTCTACAGGGATATCTGGGATATTCCACTGGGATATCTTTTTCCCTGTAGTACCTCAAGATTACTTCTGCACACTGAACAGAAAAGAACAGTATTCAGATCCCTTTTAGGATAGGTGCAGTCTCATTCTGAATCTCCTTCCCTTTTGCATTTCCCCTTTGAAGTAAAATACTTCAGATTTCAGATCGTAGGTATGAGGAAACATTTTCTGGAGGTGCCAGTTACTTTTCCAGTAACAGAATCCTGGGACACCAGGTTCATAATGCTGGTGTCCCCACTCAGCAACCAATGTTGTCTTGAGAAAATCCTAACCTTCTTGCTTCAGTTTACTTTCCATAGGGCTACTCTACTCTGTGTCCATTTGCAAAAGGCTGTCATAGTGACCAATGTTATTCACAAGCAATTTAGGCATTGTAAACAGTTGGATTTTGTTTGGGGTTTTTTGAGAATTAAAATTTTAATCTCAGAAGAAGAAACTACTACTGCATTGTGTATAACCTAAAGCAAGTTCTTGCCAATGAATGGATTAGGGTAGAATAATTTTATTTACTTACTCCATCTGAATTGGTTACATATGGAAAAGGCTGATGGGTTATTATTTCATCATAGATTTTTCCATTTTCAGAGTGCATATATGAACATATATTCTCTTTCTTCTCTTGTCCTTGTAAGTAGCAAGGACTTCTGGCTAGCTATGTAAGACCTGGAATACTTGATAAACATTTACAAACAGATCTCTCTGGAACTTTTTTAGAAAGGTCTCAGAAAACAACAATCCTAGGTATGTTCAATGAAACTAACATTCCTCATTATGATTGCATGACAAATTATTCAGTACTAAAAAAGGAGGTACTCAAGGCCATAAAAGATCAAATAGGTAGAAAGGACTGAGATAGACATGTATGAATTACACTGATTCATGAATGCTAAGTTGCCCTTGGGCAGTGCTACCTCATGCAGCCAGCACTGATGCAGCTAATTAACTTTATGAAGGTAATTATTTTCACAAGGATGAACTGTTCTTGAACAATTCCTCCAATACTGGATATGCAAGGCTTTTCTCCAGGCCTTGACATAAAGGTCTGAATTTGCAATTATTAATTTCGTCAATTAAAAAATATTTATATAACTGTAATATAAAACAAATATATATATGCATTTTTTTTTAATTGGGAGTGAGGTAAGAATATTCTCATTTTATTTTGAGGTGTCTTAAAAATTAAATTAGACAGTTCAAAGTATTTCACAACTTAGTTAAAGAACTTGGCACTAATAATATATTCACTGTATATAATAATGATGATAGAAATACTAGTAATAATAACTATTATGTTGCATGCTAGATCCCAGATTGATCTAGCTTGGTAGCTTTTCCTGAGAAACCAACACTAGGTATTTGGTGAAGAGCTGAGAAAGGAGGATCAAAAAAGTTTGCATCCTTGACCACGTTCCAAATTGAAGTAATCACAGCAGCAATATTTCAGTGCCCTAGTTGACAGGTAAAAGAGCTTAGTTTGCTCTCTTTATTCCTTCTTTTGTCATCTTATTTTTGTCTTCTCTTCCCTTATTCTTTCCAACAACTTATAATTATTTATTACAAAATGAAGCAATTTCATCAGGATGAAGAAAAAGTATTGTGGCAGAGGGGATATTGTCTGCAGAGGACTCTCTATGAGAAGGAATCCCTTTAGGTGGAGAAGGAAGTTGAGTCACTCTTCTTGATATCTCTTTCCCACTGGTGAGTGATCTAGCCACTGAGTGATTATGCAAAAGAAAAATTCAGTTATGTGAAAGGGAAGGAATCTCTGGGATGTTTGTAACATAGCTGCTATGAGGAAATTTATCAGATGAATCCATGGAAGGTATGTATTAAAAATCATGTCTACTTTTTGATGATTTCTTGCTTTGGAATCAGCTATATGCTGAGTGGTTTATTATTCTCAAGTCTGAGTCACTAGTCTGTGTCACCAGTTTTTAGTAAAGCTAAATGTGGCAAACTGTAGTGTCCATGGTGGTTAGATATTGCCTTAGGTAAAGTGACAATGGAGAGGGAGTTTCCCATTTGTATCTTTAAACACTGGCCATCAAATTCTGATTTCATTCCCTTTTAGAAATCTATATCCTCTGCTAACATGAACATACGTGTCTCCAGATAACACATTGAGGCAGATGACGGTGAGCCAGGCAATGTTTTAGGCAGATTATCAGATTACAGGCCATTCACACATTAGAGACCTACAGTCATAGTACCTGCATGGAAATCAGAGCAATGTGATCTACCTGCATACAATAAAAATATTCCTGTCTGCACTAAGACAGGAAGAAGAGTTCATGAAAGGACTCTTCATAGAGAATGTGGAGATATGAAACTAGTAACCTGCTAGAAGCTGTCACCGCACCAGTTTTGAAGAGGTGAGTTTATTGGCATCTTACAGCATTCATCCTTTTACACTTCTTCATCTGTTGAAACATTCTTTCATGTTCTCTGATTAGAAATTAATTTCTAGAATAATCTTGAAACTTTCTCTCTTCTTCTCATTGATTATTAATTAATTTTTCACATTTCAGGCAAATGAGTACAGTCTTTCTGCATAATGTCATTAGACTTAACAATAGGATCTGACCAAGACTCAGTTATATTCTTTTACAGACTGTCTGAACTTCTTGAACAGTATTGTATGGTGATTTGTAAATTTATTTATGAGTCTATAGTTAGAAGCTATCGGTCCTGGGGCTTACTATCATACATAGTAAAACCTCAACAATTTGAATTACTTCTATGTAAGTAATGACATGTATAATTCATTATAAATATATAAAGCTTTATAAATCAACAAAAAACTGGAAGCCCATAAAGTCACTCTGGCTAATAGATGTAGTGTTTTTTATGTGAAATGTACTGTAGAAACATCCTAATTCTTAAAAAGCTAACTGTTGGCAAAGATTATTCTATTAATAAAGAACAGCAGTACTTTTCTATGTCCTGTCTTCAGAATGCTCGTCCAGGAGGCAGAACTGGAAATGCATCAAGAAACATCATTAAAGAGAAGAGAGAAAGAACTGCATAACTATTTCAGTAGGGCTATCATTTTTAAGTTAAGATATTCTTCACCAGCAATGTCTAATTGTAAAACTCCCAATAAACCTGAGTATACTGATTCATTTCTAACCCACAGAAACAAAAATTACTCCAGTTTCCCAAGTTTAAACAACAGCAGTAGAATGAAAAGGGAAAATTGTCAAACAAGCAACCTCTATATTTATGTTCCGTGAACCACTGTTATATATGTAAAGGATGTAAATCAAAGATCTAGTCTTGTCTTCACTTTAAGTTAACAAATCTCTTTGTTAACCAGCTGTAGAATATTTCAGGTCATCTTGAACAGCAGAGTCACTAAAATCCCACATGTGGTTCTACAGTATTTAAAGCCAAGTCATGAAAAATACAACAGTGCAGCACACTACACAGATGAATCTGCTTTCATACTTCTGTTTTAGTAAACAATCTTTAATAAAGATTTCTGTAAATATGTTAAAAAAACATAAGACAAAGAATTGTCCATGTTTGACAAAGAAGTGTAAAGAACAGCCAGCTAATGAGGATATATATTTTTAGTGAAATTATGAAGAGATGCCCCATCAGTATATTTCTATTCAACTTTTATTTCCCCTCATGACCTTCAGGCACATAGTAACAGATAAAAAATAGCACAAGAAAATTTTTGCCTTGAATTTCAGACAGTCTAATTCCCATCTGAATTAAAGTAGTCTGATTAAGTATTGTTTGTCCATTTGTTATAAAACTGCCTGAAGTCCCCTAACTCCATTTAGAATTTGTCTATGTGACCTGTCTTTGTGAACTGATCTCATTTGCAGATGAGACTGAGAGTGCTCATGTGAGCCCCAAAACTAGTCTGTTTTAAACCTTGTGAATGCTAGACATCCTGTTGAAGCCACAGAATGGTTATTAATTGAGAGGATTAAAGAGGGAGAATAACTGTAAAACACTTCTTACACACTCTATTAATAATAGATAGTAGTTTCTAATTTATTTTTAATTGAAATGTTAAAAAAGCTTATCTTACCCTTGCTCCTCATCTAATATTTCTCTGCATGTTGAATTAGAGCAATGATGCTGTGTCCTCACAATGCTTACACAAAGTCTGATTGAAAAAAGTAATGCTGGGAGAAGGGGAATAGAGGCAAAAGGAAAATAAGAAAGTCACTCATTAAGTGGAGGCAGTATTAAGGTCCTTCTCTTGTACTAGGTTTACCAGAGAACTTATCTTCCATTCTTTCTGCAAAATGAAACTTTAGAAAATCTTGAGCAACACAGATAAAATAAAGGTACTTTTAGTGCTTTGATTTACTCAGAAGCATAGCTAGCTGAAGGGTCATATAGCTCCATTTTCCTGTGCATTGACACTGGAAATGTACATTTCAGAAGCTGACTGTCCTCTATGATAGAAGACTGCTTAATTTGACAGAGTAGAGGGAGGAAAACTCTTCCAAAACATCAGTGGTGTCAACAGGATTCTTTTGGTAGATTTTCATCCCTGCCTCTGGAGATGACACCTTGTTGTTTGATTATATCCCATCCCAAAATATTTAATTATAAAGAAATTTATTCTGGCAGTAATTTTAATGATAAAAATGCAAATGCCCAAAGGCAGTAAAAAACCTACAGTGTCTTGTATGTAGTAGCTTTATATTAGAAATAAAATTTTATGACTTGACATCCATTTATTTTTTCCAACAGGGAAGTATCTCTTCCTCTCCACAGGTGAAAAAATTGGCTAAATAATGGCATGTAATAAAATGTAAAGGAATTCAAATTGTAATTTGTTTAAAGCTGAGGAAATCTTTTGTGTTAACAAGATTTTCCTGTCTGTATTTTCTTGATAAAATTTCACATGGTAGTTTACAAAGGATTTTCTCTTGTGGGATTTTCTTAATAGAAAGCTAGTCTGATATTATCCCTAGCAGTGGTTCTCTGAAGAAATGTGTGTAGGAAAGGTGTTAAATCAGTCCAAGTTCTCACTATGTTACCACCCTCCATAATTCTAGAGGATTTAAAAATTTCCAGCCATGGATGTTGCAGACCAGGGAGTAAATGTTCAGAATTGCTTCAGAGAATTATCCTTACTTGCAATAAGACACAAGCCTTCACTGAAGTGAGGTGGATTTCTGATTACTAAATCCAAGAATGCCATCCTAATACCTCTCTGCTCAGCAAAATATTGTTTTCCTTTTTCTGTCTTGTCTCAGAAATTAGACTTCTTATGTAGATCCCAGCTACAAAGGCCTCTGCCTAATGGGAATCTCTCCAAGACTTTGTCCCTCAAAGGGGCTTACTGTCCCTGCCCAGCTGCTCTCCTGAGACTCCCCACTCCTACTCATGGGCCAAGAGGCCCCTATCAGCTTAACCTGGGGTCAGCAGTTCCTGCTTCAATGGTGTTGTAGATATGCCTGGATCCAGCTCCAGCTCCCTGAGCAGATCTCTGTAAATTGCTCATCTCCTGAATGGACTCTGGGACATGTGTTATAGCTTGTTCTGCCCTGCCTCCATCCCTCTCTCCTGGACAGACCTTGGACCCACATTGTAGCCTGGTCTCCAGCCTGACCAGGAGCATGTCCTTTACTCCTGACTGGAACTCAGACCTGCTCACTGTGTCTAGAGCCTGTCGGACCATACCCATTGCTGAGGGCATGGCCAGCTCTGAGATTATTCTAAGTCCTTCGTGAGCAGCCTGATCTCACAGTGCCATGACAGAATGAAACCTAAATGTTATTCTGTGGCTTGTCCTCCAAGTCCCATGTGCTGAGTTTCTTTGTGTGGATTTATGAATCTGCAACACCAAATATTGAAGCTATACTTCTGTGAAAAGTGAACTTAAGTTTCATCGGATGACAGAAAGTACTGGTGAGAGATCTCTCAACTCCAGCCTTTATTCTGAAGTTCTTTTTTGTGTTTTACAATCAATGGTCATGATAAAATGGATTAACTGTCTTTTATGTATTGCCTGATATTGGCAGCTTCCTCCATTTCATAGGGAATGTTTAATAAACCAGGAACTCATGTTCTCATTTTCTTACTGTCATTGTCCTTTTCTTTTTCTCTATCCCAGACAATCCTGAATCTTTTCTACATAGAATCTACAAGATGAGACAAACATTTCCTGCTGTTCCAAATAAACGATCTTGTTGATTATTGCATTTGCCAGGGAGGTGAGAGATGAGAGTTTGTATTCCCTGAGACAGAAACTGGCATTGACCCTAAGTCTCTTCTGTTCCGGGGAAATGAGTTAGCCATTGAGGTATTTTATAAAAAGGAGAGAGTAGGTAAGGCATCATCACTGACAGTGAAAGAAGGTCATCCTGCTTTGTTGCTGTGAAACAATTAGTACCAGAACTAAGAAAGCTTGATTTTCTATGGATTTATTTTTTGCAGCTGATTGACTCTGCAGTCTGTGAAAATACAGTCTCTGATTGAAGATTTTCCTTTGATTGGGACATGTATATTAGAGCATAGTAACAAATAAGGAGTAGAGTTTATGCTGAAATCTTTTCCCTTAATCATAACACTTACAGACACTCCAGCCTTCTGCCACAAAGTTTTTTAAACAAGTAAGAAAAGTTGTGGTGTGGGGTTGGCAAAGGACAGGCTAAATCTGTATTAATAACTAAAAAAGGCCAGGGACTATTATCTGGCCCTGAGGACAAAGGGCAGGGCAAGGCTCACATTCATGTATCTTTCACTCTTTTTCTTACCAGAATGGGTTGAGCTTATCCAGACTTCCTTATTAACATAGTTCTTGGTCTGCAATATCATTTGAAATGTGCTTAGGTTTTTCTTGGAAAACAGTTACATTGAGTAAAAATTTTACTAGGGCCTATTGTAACAAACATTGTCATTGACAAGTGTTGAGTTCTTGTTCTGTTTCAGATGTAGCCATTGAGAAGAGACTACACATAAACAATCTAATCTATAGGAAATAAGGCTAAAATAAATCATAGGAGTAGTTGTTGCATGGGAACAACTTTATGTATTCAGTGTTCCATGATGCAAAGAAAATTTGCAAATCATTAACTATAATTTATGAACATTGTTGGTCAATGTTTGTGCTCTCTATTTTGACTACCTTTCCTAATTTCCCCTTGAGAATGCACTGAGTATTTTCTGTGTATGGATTATATAGTTTGGCCAACAGCTAAAACATATTTTAGCTGTAACAAACCATGAGACAAAATAACAAAACTGACGTGATAATAATCTCATATGTCAATGTATACCTATCCCCTATTTATAAATCAACAGTTTCAATACTGTGACTTCAAAGAACTTACTCGTTGTATGTTACTATTTTGTTTGCAGCAACTAAATACGTTTCCCTAAAAATTAGAACTCAAGTTCCCTCTTGGTATTATTTTTCAGCATATATAATGTACATTTTCTTCATAGAGACAGTAAGTAGTCATGAGTGGGGCAGAAGTGAGCTATGTGTTTGGAAGACATATTCTATATTACAGTCTCTTTATTAGTGTGATACAGACTAAATAGTCCAAAAAGCCCTACTTAAAATCCAGAATATTTTGTAATTCAGATCTTTTTCAAGGTTAGACAAAGTCTGAGATTTGTGTATTATACTGTATTAAAACTTTTTAATTATCTCCACTGTTATGGTACCAATATTGTGGCTACAGGCCTGAATCAATACAAATAATGGCTAATAACACCACACCCCACCCATGATCTTGGCTATAAGCCCTTGCATCAAAACTACACTAAAACGGTTTGGCTTTAAAAACTGAAGCTGTACAATTTCCAAATATTTCTACAATCCTTCTCACCACTTATGGTACAGGAAAGTAACATTTTTTAAAAGAGAATAGATGCTATTGTTGCAAAATAGGGCAGACAGACAGCTCAAAGGAAAACAGATGATTCAATGCAGGAAAAAGCATCCTGTCTGAAGAGTTAAAGGCATACTAGTCAAACTTTCATTTCAGTGCAGTGCCAAGTAAGAATACATTCCTCTAATTATTTTGTAGTGATAATAAATAAGAGTCTATCTACATTTAAATAATTGAAACATATAGATTTTTATTATTTGTTCAAATAACTGAAAGTTACACCTATATAGATGGCTGCCATCCCTTCCTAAACAGCTGAACCTGACCTCAGTATTTGGAGTCTTAGTAAGACTATAAAATAAAAATGGACAACCTGAAAATAAATTTTTCCTTATTTAAAAAAATAAATTTTTAACAGCCATATTTTTACAGCATCACGAATTTTCTTCTTACCTGAACTTTTCATAGTAAATATGCTTGATTTCATGGAAGACACTGATTGAGGTAAAAACATGAAAAACTCAGAATAAGATAATTTTCTCAGATCTCTCAATTCTAACAGAGATTAAATGTAAAAAGTGTGATTCTAGGTAAAAATGTTGCAGCTGCTGAGTTTAATCAATGTTCTCAGGTGAAAATAATATACCATTGGAGAGTGAAAATTCTGTAGAACAGTGGCAACAGAAGGTGGCTCAGTGGTTGTGTTTGCACAGGTGGCTTTAAAATATGCTCTGTGTCAACAATCTAAAACCTCAACCTGCTTTCGTTGAATCTGATGGCAAAATTCCCATTGAATTCAGTAGGGGTAAGAACAAAGTTCTTACTATGCCTTCAGAGTAATTAATCTGCTCTTCAGCTCTCATGCAATATACATAGACAGTCTATAGCTAGAAAATATCATATAATTAGTGTTTAGAGAAATTTTTGCAAAAGTAGATCTTAATTGAACATTGTATAATTTGAAAAATATTGATAGTCCTTGTTTTTCTTTGAGCATTTATGTTTCATAAACTGTTTGCTATTGACTATGTGAGCCACATTAGTTTAGGAAGTATCTTTGCTACTGTTAACATTATGAAAACATATTTTAAGTTGAATAATTCAATAAATTACATCTGGGCTTTCTAAGCTGTTAAAATAGAAGACACGCTATTAGACATCCTTAGAGAAGTAAAATAAACAATAAAATGTAACTTACAAATTCAGATTGCATAAATATTTTCAGAGATCAGCCCTAACTCTTGGTTTCCTGAATCATATCCTTAAACAAAACTTCGTTAGCAACAAGTCCTGAAACTGTAGTATAGCTGTAGTTACCTTTGTGTCATTTTTCTGTGGCATAATCCAATGGGATTTGACATTATTCCATTGCTTTGTTATGAATATCATTAAGTATTTTTCTGCCATTTCATTAAGCATTTAGACATCTGATTTTGCACACTTTGTGTGCTCTGTTTTATCAGTTATTACTGTTGATACCAAAAGGACCATTTAAAACAAACAAACAAACAAAAATTTTTATGAAGTACATACTTTTAAATAATTTATGCTTATACAGTTTTTGTTGTTAAACATTGTGACAAGAGCTATGAGACTAAAGTTATAAGTGAGTTGTAAGTATGAAAATAAAATTTGTTCTTTAGTTATAATTGTGGGGCAGCTGGTTATCAGGGTTCTGCCTGTATGCGTACCAGTACATATAAATAATTAATTCCTTGGGTTGTCCAGGAACTCTCCAGCCAGTCATCTGCATAGATTAATTAATGGACAGGCTTGACACAATGGACCAACTTGAAACCAGGCAACTGGCTAATTGAACCTTCACATTGACATATTCGACTAATAGTTACAGAAGCCTTCCAGATGGAAGCTTTGGGTAATTTGGCAACTCCTACTGTGTCTAGTTCAATTTATATGCCTAAATATGATGACTAACATTCTGGCTGGATTGTCCAAAGGACTCACCTAGG
>NW_010293543.1:48357-51670 GCF_000700745.2 Antrostomus carolinensis
ATAAGACATCTGTAGTCAATAGAAACTCTTGCTGCAGAAATGGTTGAATAGGACACTCTTTTGTATGTAGGTGTTTAGTAGAAGTTTTGTGTGCATTTTAAGTGTATCAATAATGATGAATTATGCATGTGTTGGGCTAGTCACTTAGGATATCAGGAGATCTGATTCTCCATGCCTTACACTATGCTGAGATCCCAATAAATTCAGTTATCTTGCTTTTTAACAAAGACTCTGAACATCAGAAAGCAACAGCACTATTAATGAGTCAGTCACATAATAATAGGCATCTAATGACATTTAAGATGCTTGAAATTATCCTGCCTAGCCTGACTCCAACTCTGCAGAAGACACAGCTTTCCTGTAGGTACCATGCTATATCTGGCTGCCTCATGTTCTCTTAGTTTATAAGTTATCCCAAATGGCACTGATTTTGTTAAGGCAACAGTACAGAGCTCTTAATGTTTACTTTACAGATCTGAGTTGCTCTCTAGTCTTCATTGACTGCACTGTCTACATGCATACATAAAAATTTACATATATTGAATCTTCTCATATCCAGTCAGTTGGATTGCTCTTTTATATTACACTAACTCTTGCTTTGATACCCATTGACTATAGCTTATACATCTACATTTAGACACCTCAATATCTTGAACTGACTCTCATCCCTGATGCCTGGTACCGAGTGATTCAGAATCTGTATGGAAGAAGTGCTTGCTCTCTGATGGATCTTCAATGTAATAGAGAAAAATTGATATTGAGATGCAGTTATTGAAAACTGAGAATAAATATGTACTAAAAAGAATTTGCATTTCTAACACTATGGGCAGCTAATTATTTTTGAAGATCTTTAGATCTTTTTTGAAGTCTTTAAATGAGAATTAAATATCTTTCTTGAAGACAACAAATTCTTACTTTAAATCCTGTCTCTTTAAATGGTTTGCTCTAGACCACTTTGTTGCTGTGTTTTTTCTGCCAAGTTTAAGTTAATTAAATACCTAAAGGGCTTTGTTGTTGCTGTTTTGATGAGGATGCAGAAAACCTTTTGCTTCTCAAACTAAATAGAAGGGAAAATAGTCTTGTCAATCTGGATAATGGTTCTGCATATTGATCAAACATATTCCTTATTAGATTTTTGAGACAGAAGACTGCAGTTTAATATCTATCTAATGATTATTCTTATTTCAATCTTGAGCAATAATAATTACACTGTGATTAACATTGTAATTGAGATCTGTGTCAATCTATTTTCCTCAGATGGTTTTGATGAGTTATCTTTCTGGCTGAAGTGCTAGTACAAATTGCTGGTACAGATTTATCATACCTTTAAAATCTTATATTTTGTGATTAAATGACAGAATTTTTATACAGCAGTAAGCAATGTGAACAAGAATATTCAACCTCCTGACATTTCTAAAGGTTTGTCCTTTCTTTGGACCTGTCTAATCTTCATCATCTATTATCCTATGGTTTTAATAGTACTTAAGTGTTGTGTCTGAACAATTCCTTGGTGCACTCAAGGTCCATGAGCAGATTTCTCAGCATCCTCTGAGGAACATTGTATTCACTGCAACTGAATCAGTGAATAGAAGATTATGAAAAAAATCATATTGGACTAGTATATTCCCTCATCAGACTCCATTCAACGTTAAGGTCTGAAAATGTTCTTAAGTACTTAAAGTACTTACATTGATGGACTTCCTACACTGATGCAGCCTAATAGAAAATGCTCTTCACAACCATCAAATTTGAAAGGCTGCTAAGACTTCAAGCTTGCCAAATTCTGTCCTGAAAAAAATTCCCTAAATTACTCTAATTATTCATTGCATATCTGTCCAGAATGATCTGGACAAGAAATGGATAGCTTTTGGCTCCTGCTGACTGCCTGTCTGGACCTAGAACCTGTAAAGAGCAAGACCCAGCAGTGAAGCATTTTCTGCATCGGTTTAAAATTATGAGAACATTGGGTCTATCACAGTTTAAGATAACCTAGTTGGAGGTGGAGGAAGAGATCAGGATGGATTATCTATTTTTCCTGTGGATGCTTTAATACCGCTGTCTTTCAAGACCTGTAATTTGATTCAGCAGTAAGAAAATGTTCTGAGTAGTCTCTTTTTATTTGCTGAAACAACAATTTGTCAGCAGATTGAAAAGTTAGGATTCCATGTTCGCTCATTGCAGCATTTTTTGAATTGACTTTATCTCAAAGTTTGAAGTTAATGTGTGTGCATCCAAGATACACGGTTATTAGTATGTGGAGTTTTCACAAATTCTAAATGCCTTTCCAATTTCTTTGTTTTCAAAGTTTAACTTACACTTGAATTTAATTGCACTAAATACAACAATTTCATAGATTCCACTGTCAAGTAAATCATGTTTCACAATTACATGATAGAAATATAGCTATATCAATATATAGCAATCATTTTGGTGACTAATATGTTATGTAATAGAAAAAGCAGGACTGTAAAACATTAACAGGGATTACTTATGAGATTTCCTTCTGTTTTCAACTGTATTATAAGGTCTTTATAAATCTCTACATTTATCTTGAATAATTTTCATTAACTTTCTTTTAAATATGTAATGAAACTTGTCAGACGATATGCAAGAAGAATTTTTCTGTTGTTTCTGAAGTAAAATCTTGAGAAAGAACAGGGCAAGTATTTTTCCTTTCACTTTTGATTTAAAATGGACATAGACTGTCTTCTTCAAATATTTACTGATCTGTTGTGCTTCACTTTTCCCACTTTTATTAAGAGTTTGCTGTAATCTTTTTTCACTACCACTTGTGACACTGTGGCACTAGTGAAATCAGGAGACCTTCTGGGATCTTCTCTTGGGTCATGGTACCCAAGAGACGATCCTGGGTGGGTGGATGGTTGCACTCAAAGAGTTGTGGTCAACAGCTCAATGTCTGAATGGAAACCGGTGACGAGTGGTGTCCCTCAAGGTTCGGTAATGGGTCTGGTGCTCTTCAACATCTTTGTCAGAGACATGGACAGTGGGATTGAGTGCTCCATCAGCAAGCTTGCCAACAACACCAAGCTGTGTGGTGTGTCTGACATGCTGGAGGGATGAGACACCGTCCAGAGGGACCTTGACAGGCTTGAAAGGTGGGCCTGTGATAACCTCATGAAGTTCAACAAGGCTAAATGCAAGGTCCTGCACCTGGGTTGGGGCAATCCCAAACATAAATACAGGCTGGGCGATGAGTGGATTGAGACCAGCTCTGAAGAGGACTTGGGGGTGGTGGTGGATGAGAAGCTCAATATGAACCGGCAACGTGCGCTTGCAACCCAGAAGGCCAATA
>NW_010293544.1:0-834 GCF_000700745.2 Antrostomus carolinensis
AAGGTCCCTTTCAAACCCAAACCATTCTATGGTTCTGTTGTTCTGTAACTGTGGATCTGGACTCTGCACACACTTTGCACCTGCCGTACGTCTCACTCCCTCAGACAAACTCTCTCAGAATGCCCCAACCACCAAGGTAATACTTTAACAGTCAATTTTTCTTACCTTTCTTATGAAGTTTCCTGGTCCTTATGACTGTGCCTACTTTCCTATCTTTCCCCTGTAGTTCACTGGGTCTTGCAGTGAACTTGTTTGCAGTCTGCCTTCAAACTTGGTTGCAGGATACCCGTTGGTCTCCTCGGAACCCCCTTTGACAATCCACAAGACTGTTGAAATAAACAGGATGCATCTTCTCATCCTTTGGCAGCAGTGGTCCCCAGGAAGACGACTCAGGATCCTGGTCAAGCCTCCAAATTGTGAGAAACAAGCAATTGGATGCTTTAAACAACTCCGGACAGACTCTTCAGTGAAGCACTTTTATTATATTCTTGCAAGACTATGTGTCCTAACTAGTAGGCACACACCACCAGAGCAACACACAAATTTTTATACCCTATTCCCAGCCACAGAATTCCTCCCTTGTTTCCCTATTGGTGAGGTACTTCAAGGTTTACAACCTATCCTTACAGCCTATCCGATCTGCCTATGAAGTCTATGAAGCCCCACTTTGTTTAATTTCCCTGCCACTCTATTTTAATGTCCCACCCCCTTTTTATTGTTTTTGAGGTCTTATTTCCTCCTTTTTATAATAAGATGTTAGGCAGTTACTCAGTGGCACATCCCTATTTCTAGCCACAGATGTCAGTTCCTGCCAAGTCATCCTTACGTTGCAGG
>NW_010293545.1:0-63327 GCF_000700745.2 Antrostomus carolinensis
ATATAAGGCTTTAACCTAGCATTAGGTTAAAGGTTATGTGTAATGTCTTGAAATCTGGTATCTGCAGCAGGTTAGAGTGTGCTTTTCAAAAGATTATCTTTTTTTTTTTGTCTCAGCGAGGATTCAGAAGGCAGCTCACACTGAGTGACACTGAAAGATGACAGATCCAGAACAATGGGGAAAAAAAATAATTGATGGCTCAAGTAGATTTTGGAACTTACTTCCATCAGATTCTCTTGCAGTCTGGAACCTAGCATTGAGCTGGCAGTTGTGTCAGTGCTGTTCAGCCTGATTCTGGGTAATGTCAACGGGAGCTGATAAAGTCTCATGTCTCTGAATTTAAGCCAGTTTCCAAATGTTAAAAAATAGATTGCAGAAGACTCTAATGGACAGAAAATTATATGGTCTTTGCAAGAGTTCATTTTCTTCTCAAGCATCTGGTATTATTGGGTTTAGTTAGAGGACCAAGCCACAGGTCAGATCCAACAGTAAGTCTGAATAGTTTCTTAAGTTAGTTAAAAAGTTCGTTTTGTTGAGGGTTCTGGTTTGTTGTGCTTGCATTTGTGGATCCTCCCGTGGAGACTTGCAGAGAATGTACCAGAGAGCAGTGGAGGTGCCTTCTCTCGCTTTAACGTGCCGAAGGGTTTTTGAGAATAAACCAGTAGTTTTCTTTATAGGAACTATCGATGTAGAAAGTAGTAGAGTTTGGCGTGATTGTCATTTCAAGGTCACTTGAACATTATCTTTCAGTGAAAAAAAAATTCTTAATGTGCTCAGATTAAAAAAAAGAAAGGTTGTTTACTTCTGTTGATATCTAAAGTCAGAATTTGTTCTCGACACTAGCTTTGCACCTGCTCTTCCCTGCCCCCAAGTCAGATGAATTTCTGTGGTTTTACACTGAGGTTTTTCATAATTTGAGTGGAAATGGAAAAAGTGTAATTGGCAATTCTTACTGAATGTGAAGTATGTTTGGAATGCTGCCTGAGGATTTCCATGGAGCAATGGAAAGCTTCATACTGCGCATTCCTATACAGAAAGGGAGATTTTCAGTGCAAGTGTTCATTGGCACTTTTCGGGATCCTTTTGGGAAGCTAAAATATGAGTGCCTGCTGGAATTCCTTTTGTTTTTTCTCATCTTTCTTTTTATAGACTGCTATAAAGAGCTTTTAATGAAGTATCATAGGATTTAAACAACTAGCATCATGTGGTCAGCTAGTGACTTGGAAGCTGTTTTGTCTTTGAACCGTGCTTCAGAGCACTTGGTTCCAAAAGCAAATGATAGTCAGATGACTGGGATTTCTTCGCTTTTTCCAAAAAAAACATTCAATTTTCTAGCAGCAGTAGCGTCACAGCTGCAAAGAGAGAGTAAGTTATATTGTAATGATAAATATGGAAACGTGTATTATGTCTAGCAACTTTGCTCCTCTAGTTTGAAGGAAATTTGCTTTGTGAAGGCATCAGCACTGTTCCTTCAGATGCACAGCATTTGTGTGCAATTATCCCTCGTGTCCTGTATCTCTGCTAGATCTTCCCAAACTTATATGACAGCTTCTTCCATTGGTTTCAATAGCAGTAGCTCCGCATCTGCTGGACCATTTTGATACCACTTTTCTAATGCTACTGATGTGAGTGGTGTGGTTTGGAAGTCCTTCCTTCATACAGTGTTCCAGATCCTTTACGAGGCTTTGGTTAGCACCTACATATTAAATTTAAATTTGTGTCCCCTTCCCTATCATTTTTGTATAAGCAAACACAGTACAAATCGAGACACTTAAAACTGAGAAATAAACGTGTGGCTCACATGTCTCATCCCTGTTCCTAAACCTCATAATGACCATAACTCAAGCTTCAGCATAGTGTGTGAAGAAACCTTTTTTTTAATTATTATTTTTTTATTTCCCAGTGTGATTGATATGATGCCCTTCAATTGCAATGCTGGGCAAATGCCCTTTCCTGCAGGGATGCAGCTTACACTCTTAGAATGAGCTTTAGTCTTAAAATCTGCCATTTATTTTTTCTTTATGACTATAAAAGCTCAACATTCTCAAAATTTGCAATAGCTTTAATGAAAATCATAAAGAAGGGGTTTGAACATTTATGTTACATTTGTGTTTTTCAGGAGATGATTTTTTTTCTAGTTATTTCTGAAATAAAGTTGTTTATAACTTTCTGGGGACTTGATTCCAGTTATAATAAGCTGACTGTGAGTACAAAAATACAAAGTGTTGCTGCAGCTTTGTGGTACGTTCCTGGCTTTGTTTACGATTTGGGGTTTGTTTGTTTGTTTCAGATATTGTGAAGTATCTCTCTGGTTTTGCTTGTAGCCTTTCAAATTCAGATGGGTCCTACTGGAAAAAACCACATGGGAAGAGCATATTGATTGAGCTTTTGTGAGAAAGGGGTGTCTTTGCAACAGCTGTCAGTCCTGAGCTACAGACCTTGTGACTATGTACAGGCCTTTGTCATGATCAGTGTTTCACCAGATTTTTGTTTTCTATGACTTTATAGCAGAACAGGGCTACCTTAAACCAGTTCATGGTGTCTCAGCTTATACAGCAGTCGGAATAGGATTGGAAATCGGGAAGAAGACAAATAACTTCTGTTGTTCTAATGACTAGTTCTATGTTTGTTAGGGTTTTGTTGTTGTCAGCTCAAGTCTTTTGTCTGTTACTTTATGAAAGTGAGCAAAAATATGTGGTCTTTGTTGGCTACCTCTCCAGGTGCTCTGGGGTAGAACGACGACTTGTGGGTGAGACAGCGGTTTTACTAAATGATTTGGGAAAGGTGCTCCTGTTAATAAGGACAAGATGGAAAGGTGAGGATAAATAGATAATCCAGGCTGTTGCTATCGGCACTGGGAGAGTCTGACCGTTGTCTCTTTAAAAGAAGTACAAAAGACAGTTGAAAGAGTAAGAGGTTTGTGTGTAATGGTGAAGGAAAAAGTAGCTGATTTCCCTGCAGACCTGTAATACCTGGGTGTAACATGAGAGGTTTCATAGTGCTCTGAAGCTGACTTTACTGACAGAGAAGCCAGCTGAGCTTTCTCCAGTTGTGACTGCTTTAAATGCCTCCATTTTACTGTCACTGGTATTTCTGAAAAGGTTTCTGTGAGGTGCACTTCTTAGCTTAAGGGTTTCCTAGTTTAAAACTTCTGTAACTGTTGGAGTTGTCAAATAAATGAAACCAGCTCTGCTGAAAGCTCTGTCTGATGGATGAGTGGATAGTTTAAGCTTTGGCTGATATCTGTGTTGGGGTGATTTGTGATGTTATGGTAGATGGTTCAGAAGACAGGTTAGTCCCCATAGGTAGCAAGATAAAGTAGCATGAGATATGCATTATATTGATGGGCAAAGAAGGACAGACTAGTAACCACTAGAACCAGGCAGGCAAATATCAAGTTATCATAGAATGGTTTGGGTTGGAAGGGGGCTTCAAGATCATCCAGTTCCAAACCCCCTGCCATCAGCAGGGACACCTTCCACTAGACCAGGTTGCTCAAAGCCTCATCCAACCTGGCCTTGAACACTTCCAGGGTGGGGACATCCACAGCCCCTCTGGGCAACCTCTTCCAGTGTCTCGCCACCCTCACAGTAAGGAATGGTTTCCTAATAACTAATCTAAATCTAACCTCTTCCAGTTTAAAGTCATTTCCCCTTGTTCTGTCACTATCTGCCCTTGTAAAAAGTCCCTCCCCAGCCTTCCTGTAGCCCCTTCAGGTATTGGAAGGCCGCTATAAGATCTCCCCGGAGCCTTCTCTTCTCCAGACTGAACAGCCCCAACTCTCTCAGCCTGTCCTTACAGCAGAGGTGCCCCAGCCCTGAGTAGCAAGTGTACCATATGTCCATGTTATACTTTACCTTATAGTAATTTATTTGCATGTTTGTGTTCTCTTGGGATGTTCAGAGTCATGCTACGGGGAATCTGGCTGCTCTAGTCCTGCCTTTCTGCTCTGTTCCTGTGCCAGAGCCACTGTTGCTTTTCTGGGTTGCAGAAGGCAGAAGTGAACCTCTCTCTATAGGCACTGTAGCTGGTTCGGTTCTGTGTGAGTTTAACTGTGCCTTGGTTGAAAGCTCCAGCAACGTGGGCCGGCTTTGTGCCGAAGCAGTACACATTTCCTTCTAACAGTTTTGCTGTTAGGGAAAGGAGAGGTGGAGTTTGTTGGGGTTTTGGTTTGGTTTGTTTTTTTTGTGGCGGGGGAAGGAAGAAGGAAAACAGCAGTAAGATTAGCTAGAGCTTTGCATTTCAGAACCAACCATTGGAATCTTCATCTCCCCTGTACATAATTTCCATTCCATATAAGTTATATCAACATTCCTGTAGCTTTTCTTCCTCTGAGAATTGTCTTTTTCTTGACTGAAGATGCAACTTGTAAATTCTATTCAGCTGAGAGAGCACTTGCCAGAAATTTTATGAGATTCATTGCCTAATATAAAAAGATTTGTCTGGTATTTGCAAGAAAGTCATGACTAAGTAGTTATTGATACTAGCTGTGTTGGAAGCTGATCTGTGTGCACAGTCCATCATCTCTGTTAATTTAAAATTTGTAAATACTGGACTTCTGTCTATTCTAAACTCAGAATTAATGAAAATATGGAAAAAATCTTTTTCAGGAAATTACTGTACTTTCAAACTAAACTAAGATTTGTTACAAATGATGAATTACATAATTTATATATATGCAGCTATTTAAAATATAGCATGAGAAGTCTTTTTCCTGTCACTATATAAAGATAAGTCATAAAACCTTATCCTGTTGTATATTGAAAGTTACAACTCTATCTTCATTGTATTGTATGTGGCTTTCTGGTGTATTGTAAAGATGCAGGTTTGAGGAACAGAGTTGAATTCTCCTCTGACATTGGCTAAAACCTTGAGTGGTTCAGTAAAGGTTGTAAGCCTTGTGTTTTTATTTATGATGCGCATGTCTGAGACGTGGCATAAATATATTGAGTTTGTTGGATTAAAAGTTAAAAAAAAATAATTTGTAAAGTGTTTTTTGGTTGGTTGGTTGGTTTTGGGATTTTTTTTTAAGACAGACCAAGCTGAAAAAGCCCTTGAGAAACACTGAGCTCTTTCCATGGTGCACCACAGGGGAGAGGCAATTTACTTCCTCCCTTCCTGCAATGTAACACTGCGTGATGGGGATGCGGCCGGTTACTGTGCTGTTGAATTGAAGGAAATACTGTTACATAAAAGCTCACGGAATAAGAATTTGTTATTTATATAACAATTCCTTTTTGTCTTGGTTTGATGTTGGAGGGGAGAGAGCTGTCAGCTCTTTTGTCATTTGACAAAACTGTTGGAGTGAAAGAAATCAGGGCAGAAAGCATCACAGAATTACAGCGTAATTGAGGTGGGAAGGGACGTCTGGAGGCCGTCTGGTCTCACGCCCCTGCTCAAGCAGGGCCACCTATAGCCAGTTTTCCAGGATTATGTCCAGGTGGGTTTTAAGTATCTCCAATGATCGAGACTCCACAGCCTCTCTGTGCAACCTGTGGCAGTGCTTGGTCACCCTGATATTAAAAAAGACTGTTTCCTGATGTTGAGAAGGATCCTCCTGTGTTTCTGTTTGTGCCCATTGCCTCTGGTCCTGTCACTGGGCACCAGTGAGAAGAGCCTGGCTCTGTCCTCTTTGCACCTTCCCTTCAGGTATTTATAGACATTGCTGAGACCCTCCCTGAGCCTGCTCTTCACTGGGATGAACAGCCCCAGCTCTCTCAGCCTCTCCTCCTAGGAGAGATGCTTTGGTGTCTGGATTTGTTTCAGGGGGTTTTTTGGAGTTTGTTCTCCTGTTTGTTTGGTGGGGTTTTTAATATTTTCAAATTCTTAATAGAATCCATATGGATGCACATTTTGTAAATTGTAAATTTGAAAATTTACTAATGTCCTGAGATAAACGTAGAAATCGGGGAAAGGGGAACATACTAGACTGAAATACGAAGAAAACTGAGAGAACACAATGCTTGAGAGTTAAGATGCATATTATCTAGATACTTTAAGTAGTCTTTCATCAGACAGCCATTTAAGGACTAGAATTATATAATTTTGCTTGATATCAGAGAATTAACAGCTGGGTTACTGCGGAGAATGGAAAAATCCTTGTAATGCAAGCTAATTGATACACTTTGGGAAAGGCAGCACTGCAATATCAAGCATATGGAGTGTACTTGATGTTGCTGATGCTTTCTAATTTCTGCTGAAGCCAGCTGGGGTCTTGAGCTGGAAGAACAGCCTCTGTGGCACACTTCTCCCTTAGCTTTTTTGTTTTGGGAGGCGCTGGTAGCTTATGCACACTGCAGCACATGTGTAGGGAGCCAGGCTGGGTTTGATCCTTTCAGGAAGGTCATATGCCCCTGGACCTCAGTGTTCACTGCAGCAACATTCAAATGGCTTTCTGCACAGCCAGCTTAATTCTTTCAAAATCAACTAATTTGGATGCTGCCTGAGACTGTCTATGCAGTAAGTCCCTCCCCAGAAGCAGTGTTTGTTGTTGGTATGGCTCTCCATGAGATCAGCTCAGGTGCATCTGTACCTATATCTTAACCCATTTCAGTTACTTGTGAGTGTGTTATTTCTGTGCTAGGATGCAAAATCTATTTTCTGCTTGCAATTTCATCCTTCTCATGAGCTTCTGCTCTGTTCCTGTTGTGGTAGTGAGGGTTATGTCTTTTTACTGCAATGTATCTGCAAAGTATTTGTTTTAGATATCTGGTGACTGGTTAATTTTTTTCTGCTGTTCTTGGCCAGCAAGCATAAGTTTGTTTTCTCCAACTAGCTTGAGGGTTTTTACCCTCATATACTTTTTAGGAATTTTCATAGCTTGTTAGTAATATGAAGTAGTTAAATGTATTGATCATCTGTTTTCAGTCTGGTTTGGATTGCCCATTGTGGACTAGTATTATCTGATCATCTTGAATGTCAGATGATTTCTGGGTAATTTGGAAGTAGATTACTCTGACAGCTTGAAAGTTAATTTTATTCCAGTAGCTTTACTTAACTTAGTTTCTTTTTCATTTTATGATGGTCTGAGGACTTCTTTTCAGAACATACAAACTTTGAAAATTCAGCAGGTCTCGCTGAGTAAAAACATCCAGGAGAGAGCAAAAGAGGCACTTGCAGTTGCAAAACAAGGTTGATAGGTTAGGTGCTTACAATTCAGTGCCTGATGCACTGAATTACTTTAAGGCTCTTCATTCCATCTCAGAGTTACCATAGCAATGTTGAATGTGTTGATCTGGTAAAATTTACTCTGCAAGTTCAAATTGATCTTTTAAATTCATACGTAAGTCTGTTTCTACCATAAAGTTTTTATGCTAGATCAGAGATCTGCTGCTATGAATTAAGTTTGCTTTGCTGGCTGGTAAGCTTGGGACAAGTTGAAACATATCAGAAGTTAAAAAATACAGGAGTCATTTGGGACTTCTCAAAGTAATATTGCTACACAGTTGTCTTATGAAATTTAGTAAGACTTAAAGAAATTTCCAGTATAATTTATGGGAAATTAAACTATTTTAATTAATTTATTCATAAGTATTGCACAACATATTGCACAATAGAACTATTTCAGTTTCTACATAATGCAGCCACAAATACAAACTGTGAATTGATAATCACTTTTTAAAGTGTTAATGATGTCTGATTCTTTAATTTAATGTAGAAGGGACTTCATTAAAGCTCTTCAGGTTTTCACATTATTCCAGTCTTCTGTGAATGCTATCCCTCTTGCCAGTTGGTTTATTCACATAGGCTTATATGCAGTTCAGTACTAACACAGGGCTTAAGCACGTGCAAGTAAATAAAAGAGGAAGTTTATGCTTTCCTCCCCTCTAGTCTCTGTCCCCAGTTTCCTTGGCTTCTTCTGTTTTATGCCTGTGATATTGTGCAGGACAGCTGAAAATGCAAGTTATTCAAGGACGTGCTTTTCCAGAGCAGTATGTCTAGAAGAGAGCAGACCATCTGTTGTATGGCCATAAGGGCTTGTTTACTCCAGGTCTTGAATAATTAAGGTAGGTAAAATACGCAGTCTGCTGGCTTCTTTACCACCAACAGAAACAGATCTGAAATATATATTTATACACTTGCATTTCCTTAGGACTGAACTTCAGCAGTTCTTTTATTGTACCTGTAGCACAGAGAAAAAAGAAGTGCTGACCTGTGTAGTTTCTAAGGAAACTTCTCAACCAGAATCTGTTCTCAGAGTACTTGCTGGTTTGCCTGTATCTCTTTGAACTTAAAAATTAGGTTCGATGTCCTAAAGGTAAGGATAAGATGTGCCCTATAAAATATATTGTACTGTTGTCCTTTCCAGATGTCTATGAAGTTTTTCTTCCAACCTTTGATTTGCAGACCCCTTAAAAAGTTTCAGCTTTGATCTCCTTATGACATAATTTTCTTTTGTATGGAAAATTTTCTGTCAGAGGTTCCTCCATGCAAAAAAGGTTGTATGTGTATATTGGGAGGAGGGAGAGCTTAACTCATAACAATAGCAGAACTCATCAGGAGAAATTTATATATATTTTCTGAAGTTTACATGGGACTACATTCTTCATTATATCAAAGCTTGCCTTAGAGTAGTCCATGGGTTGTAGGCTGAAAAACATTGCAGTAGGGGGCTTTTTTAGCTTCTCACTTTTCATAGTTCTGAAAGAGCATCTTGGAATTAGAAAATTTTGCTTCAGTTCTCTCACATACATCTGTAACTACATGGTTCTCTGACATCTATAGTTCCCAACTACTTTCATGCTAGTTCATAACATTTGTAGTCTAATTTACTGCCATATATTAAAGTGTAGACAAAACCATGTCTGGTTTTGTAATGATTTTTTTAATTAATAAGAAAATTAAACTTTAGCAATTCCTTATTTTAATAATGTTGTTCTACAAAACAAATTTTCGATGATCAGTTCAAAAATGAAGCACAACTTATTTCTGCAGCCGCAGAGAAGTGCATCCTGGAGTCCTATTGGTTTTTTTCTTTTCTAGAAATAGCCGTCAAGATGGTGATGCTAAAGAATAATTTTTGATGGCCTCAGTCATTCGCTTACATAACTTGCAAGGTCTGTTTTGGGGTTTGTTTTTCCAGGATAAGCTAGAAGGCATTAATGTGAGATGGCTTGTACATAGAGTTGTACCTGAGACTGAACTTAAAGGCCTCGTTAAGGTTTCTCTCTAGCAAAATCCTATGTAGTGAAAATTTAATTTAGAGAAGAGAGTGTATTATTATCAAATAAAATTACTTCTGGTGGGTCACACTGCTTTTGCAAGACTTCTAACACTGAATGTTAAATGTTAAAATATTTTTTTCAAAAAAGAAAAAAGATGAAAAAAAAAAAGTTTGTGTTTCTGGAAGGAGAGCTTCTGGAGCTCTGCTTGGATAAATATTCAGAATTCTCTCTGTAAATCTTTTGTTGTCTCCAGTAGCATGGACAATGTCCCGCAACAGTTTTTTCCAAGCCTGTGGTATGTAGCGTGTTCCTGTTTGGTAAATGACAGTATATGACAAGTAGAACTGTGTTAAACAATCAGGTATAATGTCTTCAAAGAGTGGGTTTTGGGGTTTTGTTTTTTTGGGGTTTTTTTAATGTAAAGTCCTGTTTTTTTTCTTTCTTCTCCAAATAGTGATATGTGAGGGTGGATTTCTGAAGAGTCTAGATTAAGGTTCTGTAATAGCATGATAGGCATAAGTTACTAGCCAGACTAATGGATTTTGGACTTTTACTATCTCCAAAAAGGTTGTATCTTCCTCTGCTGTGTGTGAGCTGTCTGCCTACAGCTATTTCTTCCTACATATAACCACAGAATTCATGTGAAGCCTGGCATAAACTGGAAAGGATTTTATCCTAGTATATGGAATATCTAGTGGAAAGCTGCTCTCATGTTGACTGGCAAGGATTCACTTTGCGCCGCACCTTGCTCCATATGGAAGATAATCAAAACCAAATGTCCAGTAACCAGTGATTTCTATTTCTCTGGTTTAAAATGTGGTTAGCCAGCTATTTCGCTCATCAGCTTAAAATACAGCAACACTCTTGTTTCAGGGTTACAGATGTTTTTCAGTACAAGTGAACACTTAGTTAGATGCAAAGTGGATTTGTCTTTTACCAGTGTAGTATCATTATTACTTCTTGAATTTCAAGGAAAATAAGTTGTTCTTGGTCTTCATATGCTCCGGTTGGTTAATTGTTGGTACATGATGATATGATTCCCTGTGATCTTAGAGAAAATATGACAACTTACACCCTGCTTTACCAGCTAGTAATTTTAAAAATCGATTTAGATGTTTGCAAAGTAAATTCAAACAGCTTCTAAAAGATTCGTTTAATTTTTTACTTTTTTTTCTTGACCCTTTCTATCAAGAAGTAGTATTGCTTGGTTTGTCTATGTTTCTAGCTGATGTACAATCTTACACTCATGTAAAGATTATTTAATGCTGTATTTTTGTAGAAGACTGCAACTTATTTCTGCTTTATTCATATACTATGAAGCTGTGGCTAATATAGTCCCTCTTGGTATCCCTTTAGGTAAGCTGGTAAAAATAAACTGTTTTTACTATCAGAATGAATGAATCTTAACTTCTTCTTTATTACATATGTCAATTTGTTTTCAGATTATTTTTTTTTACATTTTCTTCCTTGTATAGTTATACTCAGCTTTCACTGAAAGAGCTGATTATGCCTAGGGAAAACAAGCTGTCAGCAGAAATCTATGTCATACAGGTGACACTTCTGGGAATAAGAAATTGCCTCTGGAATGAGGCAATATTTTAAAAGATTGTGTAAGGTAATAAGCAAAACGTGGTGATGAACCTGTTTTTTTTTAACTTCACAAATTAAATTAAATCCATTGCTTTTTTCAACAAATGGATTAAAAACTTCAGCATCTTTGAGTATCAGATGAGAATCTTGGCTTTCTGATTTTGTTGATCCTTTTCCAGTGGTTAGAGGTAAGAGACAAGAACGGGCTTTCCTTTACTATTCCAGTCTATCTCCTGGCATTTCACTAGTATGAGCTATGAAAAGCCGAAGCCCACTCACTTGTTTCTGTGCACCTGTGGCACTCTTGTTCCATATTGCAGTGGTACACGCTCTGGAGTTGTTTATACCTCCTTGTCAAAACTGTTCTTGTTACATTGCTATACTGTTTCTGAAACATTAAACTGACAGCAATTATTTTTTTCTCTGTTCACTGGGAAAGCTTTTAGCTAAAAGGAATTGCTGAGTAAAAAGAAAAGTGTTTTAATTCAGAATAGTAGAGAAATAAATATAAAATCCATGTGCAGAAAACTGTTGGTAACAATGTGCATATCGTGACAGCTAAATGGCTCCCCACTGCTGTGTCACATCGGGGGTTTTTTAGAAAAGAAGCAAGATTCAGCTAAATCGTACTTCTCCTTTTCAGTGGTTTCCTACTGCAAGATTCTGCTTTGATTATTCTTTGCCAGATAACTTAAACCTAAGATTTTTATTTTTTATTAAAAAATAGGGCAAAGAAAGAGACATCGTTTTCCTAAAATAAATAAATAAATATAATTTTTTTCCCCTTTTTCTTTCCCCCTTTCAGTTCAGAAAGTAGTTCTCTTTTCTGCATGCTTTACTTGAAATACTTCTGCTCCTTGTACTGGAGTACAGCTGTTTGTACTTCAGAAAAATGGTGATGTTTCACATTCTTTGGGTGAGCTGCATGGCTGAGCACAGCCCTTCCCTTGCCGATTCCTCTCCATCAACCAGCCCTGCTTGTTTTCCTGGTGAGCGAGGCCACTGCGCTGTCAGCAGGGAGGTACCGTTTTCACCCTTTGATCCCTTGCTGAGCAGGTACATCCTTTATGGAAGTATAAATTTGAGGTTATAGGATGTTACTCTGTAATTTTCTGGATGATGGCATTAGTCTTAGGAGATAAACCTCCGCTGATGACTGCCTATGAAGACAGTGGTAAGGAGAGAGGCAACAAATGCGGTTATCCCCTCAGTGAGATTTTAAAGTGGTGGGGCAGACCCACTGCTGTTCAGCTTTGGACAGTCTTCAGCACAGCCCTGCCAGGCAGCGCCTGTGCCGTGACTCTGCTGATGATGATATATCTGGCAGGCTGGCCAGCCCTCGCCTTCCTGGAGAGTATTTTCAGTTAACTGTCTCATTTGGCTTTCCCCTCTCGCCTTGTTGTCTGAGGTGATCAAAAATCCCTCTTTGCTGTTTAAACGTGCTGCCTAAGTTTCTGCGTGGTGCTTAGCTCTGTTCCTTGAGAAGCTTCATTATGTTGTACAATAACAGCTCTAAAATTCACCTTGCCTAGTCCCAGTGGGGGAAGATCCAGGTCAGTTCTGCTGCTGTGTCATTTGATAGAAGCAGCAGGTCCCTTGTCTGCCCGCTGTCCCTCAGCCTTGGCCCCACAGCAGCTCTGTGTGTGCCACACTGCCGCGCAGCCCAAGCAGCCAAGGGCCACGCAGCTCTACAGGCTTTGCAGAAGGAATGCAAGGAGGTGGAGCTTCTACTTGGACCTCGCCCAACCTGACTGCTGGAAGCCCATCTTTCTGGATAGGTCACAGAAACAAGTAGCCATATGAGCACTGAAGGCAGAGGGAGCAGGTCCTGCTTTCCTGCTGCTTGGGTGGGAGCTGTGGCAGCGCAACAGCGTCTGTGACTGGGCTTTCCTCATAGCTGGGACTTGGCACCGATGATTCATTGATGCTTGTGGAGCCAGTTTGGCCAGGAGACGTCTCAGCTTCAGTACTGGTGGCCTCTTACCTTAACAGCAGGAACCACTTCCACATATTTTAAAAGTAGTAGCCTATAAAAAAGTAGTGGTAGAAGTCTTGTTACATAATTCATGCTCACCATTTAGGTCGAGTTGCGTTATAGAAGCTGTAATATCCCAACTTGATTGAGTTCTGCAATATGTATCTAGTGTGACAGTGAATTAAGAAGATACTGTTCAGCCTGTGTGTGTAAGCAGTTGTCTCTGTTCCTGTTTCATTTCCTTCAGCATTTATTTGGATATCTGTACACAGCTCTCACTGTAGATTCGAGTTCCATCAATGCAATACATGAAGACAGTTTTCATTTTAAAACTTACCTTCAGATTGAACAATGTGGACGTGATACCTTCTAGCACCCACATTGGCTTGGTTTAGTAATGACAGTGTGCTTGGGGGATGGTGATAACTGGGGCAGGTACTTTTGTAATGGGAAGGAGGATCCGCATTACTGAGAGAAAGAAATAATGGTATCAGGAAACAGGCCAGGAGTCTGGTGCTCCTCAGCACATCTTCACTTGGTTTAATCAGTCTGAATCCAGATATTTGTGTCTCTTTATAATGCCCACCTGTATGTAAAGAGAGTGTCAGATGTTTGCTGTTGTCATGAACGCAGTAATGATAAAGAGAAGTCTAAACAGTGAATGTACAAGTTTCAACCCTATGAATGCATGTTGTGCATGTAGAAGTGGTGCTTAAGGCAGTTTCTGTCTGTTAAAATCATAAAAACCCTTGGCTTTATTTAGTTTCTATAAGAACTATTTAGGGTTTTTTTTTAAAAAATGATATTCACTAGTTGGGAATTGTGAATTGTTGGATTTAGAGCTCGTGGTATGATCTTAAATGGCTTCTGTTCTGTACATCCTGATAAAGACTTTGATTACCCCATGCTTTTTCTAGACAGATGGTTTTTTTAGGAAGCTTCTGGCTGCTTTGGCAAATAACTTTGTGTTTTATGGCTGGATTTTTCAGTTATGTGGGGAAAAATCTTTCCCTCTAGAGTGTGCCACTAATCATATGAAAAAAGTTCTGTTGCTTACAGCTTTGAATTCTTCAATAATTATTATGTGGTTGACTTTACCTGAAAATTTGAGCATTGTTTCTCTGATGTTACATACTTCATAAGAGAAAATTGAGCTGTGACCATGGCAAGACTGCAAGAGGAAAGAGTTGCATGTCTGCTTTTGGCATAGCGATACTGTATATGACTGAATCACTTTTCTTAAAACATCAGCTTTTCACTGAGATCTTTATTTGAATGTTGTCTGTTTCTTTAACTTGAGTCTTGAATTTAATTTCAAAAAGTAATCTTGCGGCTCCCAATGAAATAAATTGGAGTAGTACTTACTGAACAAGGTGTTAGGTGTTTTGAAAAGTCAGCTCTGAAGACTTTTATGCTATGCGTGCAAAATTGATGTTTACTTTTGGACTTAACCACTCTAAATGTGGTTCCCCTCATATAAAATCTGGTTTATTTTCACAGGAGTCCGTTTTGCAAAGACACTGTAAAAAGAAGAGTTTGTACTATGCTGCTAAGTGCTATAAAACAGCCTAGAGAGAATTATTAAATCAGATTAGTGTCTGGAAAAAAATGCAGTAGATAAGACCAGAACCTTCAAACAAACAGTGAGTTTTAAAACTAAATACTCCATAGAGACTTGTTGAGGCACAACAGTCCATTTCATTGCCTGGATGACAAAGCGTAGTCATGGAGGAAAAAATTGTGGTTAAATATAAAATGAATGCTATCCTGTACTTTATGTCCATAAAACAGACGAGTTAGGGTTGCTGGTCACTTTAGTTTTGTTACCGTGTAACTCAGCTAGAGTTGGCAGACTTGGTGTTTTCTATGGCTTTTCAAGTGAGTGTGGATGCTTTAATCGGTCTCAGTCCAGGTGTTCTTATTTCCATCTAGTGCTGGCCTGTACGTAGAGAGGGTGTCACAAGACTTTCAAGGGACAGCTTAGGCTCAAATGTACAAAAAAAGAAACTCATTAATAGATTCTTTATTTTTTTTCACACAATGCAGAACTGGTGGGAGGTTGTTAAATACTTTCTGTGTTGTTAGTTATGACAGAATTTAACTGACAAGTAATGAAGTGCCTTCTAACTGACAGTTATGGGGGTATTTTTACAGCCATATGGAATTTGTTCTTTGTTAATGTGACAACAGCTCTAGATGTAATTTAAAAAAGAGAGGAAAGATACTAAGTTACTTATTATAGTTCCTACATGTCCAATTGTGTTAGGAACATGTTCTATTTATTTTGGGTTCTGTCACAGAGTAATTTCTTTGCACATTTTTCTGATGAAAAGGTGAATGTGCGCTTCAACAGACGTGAAATTGTCAAAAATTACTAATGGTTTTGTTTGTTTGTTTTGGTTTTTTTACCCTGAAATAAAAATTGCCAAGGACAGATCAAAACCTTATGCTGGTTACCGAATGTCTTGAATATTTTTTTTAATTAACAGTTTAATTCTGAAGTGTGAATATTATACCTGCAGTAGCCTGAACTATACTAGCTTTGTTTTAACTTTGCTAGGTAATGCATTCCTTAGTAAATGGTGTATTAAGTGGGTATGTACTGAAGTTAATGGCTAGAACAGGAGATATATAGAGAAGTGTTTGGCCATATTAACAAACCTTAAAATACTAAAAAAGGGAAAAGGAGGTAGCGTATCTGGGGCAGTTACAGGTTTCTGTAAACTGGGAACAGAACTGCTTGAAACCTGTTGCAGAACAGTTTGTATCTGTTTGGTTTCTTGCGAGTGCTCACCTGCATGTCCAAGCAAAGGTCCCTGGCCCTTGTGGAAAGGGGGGAGCCCTGCACTGCTCCTCATCCGCTGCAGACAGGGTTGAAGCACTGCCTTTGGGAAACAAGGGTGAATTTCTTACAATGTCTGCTCACTGAACTTGCTGTAATGCTGCAGTTTTTTTCAGATTTACTGACATACTCTTTTCGTGCTTGTTGATCTGCTTAGACACAGACTTTTAGAAAATGCAGTAAAATTTCAATATTGCAGAACACTTACTTAGCCTTTGATGTATAGTTTCTGAAATGAGATATTTTGACTTTCTCAAAGCCAGTCAACTCTTCGGAATTTTTTCTGATTTTTTTTTTTTTTTTTTTTTCCCCCCCCTCCATTAAGATCGCGCTGGAAGCATCAGTACTCTTGATTCCTTAGACTTTGCAAGATACTCTGATGATGGCAATAGGGAAACGGACGAAAGAGTAGCAGGTAAGACTTTGTATGATTTAGGAATCATAGAATGCTAACTTTACCATTTAATGTGTTGTTTCTAGAAGCAGTAAATTTAAATGAATATTCCTGAAGATGACAAGACTTCACTGTTAGTTTAACTAGTCACTTAATGATATAGTTGTTTCAGACACTTTTACTATAATTACTGTAAATATTCAGGCAGGTGTACTTCTGTATGATTTGAGATGTCACCAGGGTAGAAGCAAGCAGTATACTTGAAAATGGTGCCCAGTTTTTGACAATAGAACAGTATCTTGATATTGCCTTCTGACTGCTACTGTTCAGCTGAAACATATGCTAAAATATTCTATGTAGTAGTCCATGACTACAACATGGCTGGTAGCTTTCTGATGTAAAGATCTGTAGCAAGTCATCTCTTAAATATAGCTTACATGTAGATCAAACAAGCATTACCCAATCCAGAGTAAATTTGGGATTTTCTCGGTTCCATAAATGTTCTTTGCTACAAATCTTAATTGTAGTGCTTTTCTTTTCTCCCATTTGACTTCTTGATTTTATAAGATTGTTTCAAAGAAGTGATAGGGATTTTTGCCTCTTCCAGTTGTTCTGAACTTAGGAGTGTGGCATTTTTAATTTCAAGGTTTATGATGATCTTGCCAAAGGCAGAGACTGCGTTTTGCTTAGTATGAGCCATGTTACACTAATCCAGGCTTTTTGTGAAGTTCAGATACTAAGTTATTCACAGCTTCTATAGAGAAACCCATAAAATCTTTCTAGAAACTACTGCAGAGCTCTGCTTACATCTTGTCAATGAATACTGTTTAATATCATAGGCATATGAAGATTGTCCATGCTGTGACCTTTGCTCACGTAGTTTTAAAGCTAAACTGAAACCTGAAATGATGCAAGTGGCTATGTTTCTGTTCCATGCTGTTGTCTCTGCTCTGAACCACCACGCTTCATCCTAGCAGGAATACTGTCACATTCATAAGCAAAGAAAAAGCTGCTGAAACATAGTTCTGTAAAGGCTCTTGATTCTGAAATTTCCTCTCCTGGTCAGTCTGAAATGGCAACCAGTATTGACCCAAAGTGAAGGAACAAAAGTGTTGGGAAAATCTAATTTTTCTTACCCAGTCAGTTTTGCTGAGGTAAAGGACTGGATGAAATTCATCACCATGAAACAGATTCAGGTATTTTGATGCTCTGATCTGGAACTATAGGTACTTGCTATTCTTTGATTTATATGGAAATGTCCAGATTCTTATTACTATTTAATTATTGTCTTTTGCAATATATGTAGGCAGTTTCAGGGAGCGAAAAGTTGTAAATACACAGCTAATCTAAACAAAATGTGTTTAAGAAACCCAAGTGTGTCTGAATTGTGTCCTGGAATACAAGGAAGAAGCAAGCAAATTATGAATATTTTAATTTTTTCATCATCTTCATATATTTTTCCTATTTCTGTACAATATTTCTTAGCAATACTATTATTGAGAGAGCTAGTTTGATCTTTGCTTGGAGCTGTAACTGAAATGGATTAGAGATGCTTATAGAAAATAAAGACCAGTCAGAATTGGCATCCAGTGGAACCATTAATCTTCTGATGGAATGTTAATGACAAAATAGTGATTACTTCCAGTATGAAATTAATATATCCTAAAATTAAATATTAAATTTAATTATGTACATCCTAAAATAGAAGATACTTTTTAAGATTACAGTATATTAATGTACCACTGTCACATAATAGAACAGCAAATTATATGTCAGGATATTTACATTACATTCCTGTGTTCCTTTAGAGAGGTTCTCCCCGAGTTATTAAAAAGTGACGTGAGAACTTGAATAAAGCATGATCAGATATTATTTCTGGATGTTTGTCAAGACTTGAAGCTTTCAAAAATATCCCATTTCTACTTAAAAGTCTTGTTCAGTTATAATTGCTTAAAATCTTTTGCTTCAGTTCTGTTTAAAACCATCTATCTAAGCAATAAACTTCGGAAAACTTGTAAGTATTTAATCTGCACATTTAAAAAATTATGTCAGCAGAGATTTTAAGAACTTTCATATCCAGTTCCTTTTTTGAACAAACTCTGGCTTGTGACTTCTGCTTTTGTAGTAGTTCTGAGCTGCAAATACACTTCAAAACATAAGTAGAAGTCCATTCTGCTTATTTCTTCTCATTCATTCTTCTCAGCAAAGACCTTTGATGGTTAGGACATAAAATTGTAATCTGTTGCAAAAGCTTGAGGCCCTGATCTGATAGTCATATTTTTCTTTTGATAGTTTTCAAAGTGAGATTTGAATAATTTCTTTTTGTAAATGCCTTTCTCATGTTGTTATCTTTGGTTTTTACTGTTTGGACAGAACCCAAGATTTCCATATCAATTCCCTAGTCAAATATCAAATGAAGGATAGGAAATAAATGCACATCAGTCACTGAAGGAAACTGGTCTCAGGTCAAAAGGACTTTAAAACCAAAGTTTTAACATATCTAGTTACAAATACTTCTGTACTGTGGCAGTGTTAGAAAGCACCAGATTAAAAAATATGCATGTATACCATCCATAACCATTATATTTCTGTTTTGCTATTATTGATGGTGTTAGCCATAGCTGCCATATTTTTTTTAACCAATCCAAAATTTCCTAGAAATCACTAGAAAGACTCTTGTGTGAAATGGATTTAAGTATTTCAAATCTGTTAGCCCAATTCATTCTATCTGGGAGTAGAATCAAAATTTGGCCTAGAAGCAAACATGTTTTGAAGAATTGGTGTGAACTTGCCACTTGAGAAATCTGATTGAGGGAAGCTAAGTGAGTCTCTTCTATAATATTATCAGCTTGACTGAAAAGTTGCAATTCACAAAAGCCAATCAGGTTGTGGAAGAGCATAAGAAAACAAAATGCAATTTAGAAAACATCAATTTTCTTCCTTATCTACCTGATTGTAACATAAATAAACAAATTGGTGAATACATTTGTAATTCACAGAGAGTTTCAAAAAATATATGCATCCTTTGTGCTTGAAATGTACTAGATGGAAACAACTTGTTCTCCAAGACTAATAAGTCTTGAATCTAAATTAATGTATTGAGTGCTGAAACCTGTTCCTTTCCTGTGGCATAAGAGTACACCTAACTTGAAGTCAAACACTCACAGCATTTGGTGTAAATAGGTCATCTGACATTCAATCTAAGGAACTGAATCTTCTGCCACATCTTAAATTGACCATGTGCACAAGTATGTTTGTGATCTAAAAACCCTACTTTCCGTAATTCAGAATATTTGGTACTACTAACCTGCCTTTGACATCTACTGTTCTGAGAATCTCAGAATTTTAGAAACACAGTGCTGTGTTTTCAATGATAATAAAATTAATTCTCATAATCAAACACCATTTCAATCTCACATGTTCTCTCCCTGCATTAGTATTGATTTCTGGTTCTGCTGTGTATTTTTGATTAGAAGAATAAAATACTGTCTCTGTCAGGATTTGAAGGGAAGAGACAGTTCAAAAAGCAGTTTTTGAGGATGTCATTTATCTAGGCTTAGGTTCACAGTTTCTGCTTTTTACAGAGCTTTTTTGTTTATGCTTTGTAGTAATTACTATTACTTGTGTGCAATCAAAATCAGAGGAGAATCTTTTAAAAAAATAAAGCAAAACACAAAAGGCATCAGTAATACAACAGTCATTTCTAACAATATGTGTTCAATTTGTTCATCCTGGAAGTGAGTCTAGTTTTGTCTTCCTGGTTCCCGTATTAAGCCCTGTTAAGCAGTTATAAGCCTCTTTAATTTCCATCCATGTTGATATCTCCAAGGGTTGAACCTGAAGCCAAGTTTACTGTAGTTCAGGTATTCTCTGTAGCTGGTCCTGTCTCTTTAACTTAAAAGCATCAATGAGTCTAATGAGTCGAGTGTTGGCTTCCCACTATTGGAATGATAACAAGTTCTCTATCAGCTTCCTTATGAACTCTTATGCTGATCATAATTTTTGTAGCTTGATACTCATCTCTCATGCTGCAGTACAACTTTCTGATTCAGGTCTCTGTGTTATGCCTTGAAGTGTTTCTCAGTGATTATAAATATATTCACTTCTTTTTTTCCTTAGGACTTGCATCAGGGAAGTGGGAATTAGGAAACATCGCGTCTTGAAGTATATTGTGATAACTATAGTCAGAGAATTTAAATTTCTTCTGATTGGTTCAAAATGTGTATGCACATATCCATCAAGTGTAATGGGATGTCAGACATGGTTTAGAAGGCATAATTTAGGAGATGGAGTTCTACATTTACTTTAGAAGGAGGAATAACCTGAAATTACAGTTAAACAAACAACGACAAAATTTATAACAGCATGTCCAAATTTGAGGAAAGCTAGGTAAGCACAGGGCCCTTGATGCTTCAGTGCAGAACTGCTTTTAAAAGAAAATGCCACATAGTAGCTTCACAACATAAAACTACCTTTCTACTGTTGTCAAAAGTACTTCATACTGAAGGATGCAAAAGCCTGACAACATAATTAATATGTAGAATGTAAAATTCTAGTATAATTGGAAAAAAATACTGCTTATACAAAAATCTAAGTACTAAAAATTTTTAGAAGTTCTGTTTATTTCTTTAACTTTTTGTCTTTGGCTCAACAAGACTGCTCTTCAGGTATTTCTCAACTTGTTCAATATCCCAAATCACAGGTTATTCTTTATAGCTACCTTCTCAATCTATGGTTCAGTAAATTATGAAGTCATTAACAAATGTGGATGAAGAGAATACAATCCTTGGGAAAGCTTTATTTTTAAATTTTTAAGCTGAGCAGACAAGTTACCCACTTCTGATATGTACTTCTTTTTTAAGGTGTATTAGTTGAGCTGCGTGAAAACTGAAGCATTTAAAAATTGCTGATCTGAAAATCTTGGTCTAATGCACAGTTACTTGCTTGAAAGATTCAGCTCTTTTCACAGAATCACAGAATGTCAGGGACTGGAAGGGACCTTGAAAGATCATCTAGTCCAACCCCCCTGCCAGAGCAGGATCACCTGCTGTAGGTCACACAGGAACACATCCACAGGAGGCAGGTTTTGAACATTTCCAGAGAAGGAGACTCCACAACCTCTCTAGGCAGCCTGTTCCAGTGTCCTGCCACTCTCAGGCCACTAAGAGTGACAGTAATTTTAAGTAAGTCTAATTTTTTTCTTTTTTTCCAGAATAGTAGCTGTAGTGATTTGAGTTTTTTATAAAAAGAAAAAGCAAGAGAGCCGCTTAAATTTGGAAAGAACAATTTTCTTCTCTAAGGCAAAACAGATTGTTCAGAAGTGCCCTTTTCTTGTAGGAAAATGAACCAGTCTCAGAACTCTGAATTTCTTCCCTCTGCTTTCCTGATGTAGAGGAGCATCAGCTTGGTTCTTTCCTTTCCTAGCCTGTCTGCAGCAATGCTCTTCTGTGCATTGTTCTTGAGGAGTGTCAGCTCCTTTCACCAAGTACTGTAACGAGTTCTACATGTTATCAGTTCAGTCAAGCACAAAGTTAAACTTCAGCTGGCTTTGTCAACACATTTGAGGGGTTAACTTCTCTGAGGTACATAAGCTTTACAGCAGAAGGAGAGGGGAGAGAGAGATCAGGTAATTTATTTTAAAAGTCAGTACTTGACAATGGTTACAAAGAAAGGGGTTAGATATTGTGCTTTTTTTTTTTCTTTTTTTTCTTTTTTTTAATTTAAGACAATGTCTTACCATCTGCAAATGGGGATTTCCAGTGTTGATTTCATTAGTACACGTCTTGAGTTTAAAATCATTCCGTATTTTGGTAGAAGATTGCATTTCACTATAGCTTCTAAAATAAAGAGCTTTTAATCATAATTTAAAATTTGAGTGAAATTCTATTGTAGCCTTTTACAAATGGTTATGCTTATGGAAAAAAAAACCTAAAAACTTCAAATAAAAGCTAAATTTGTGACTTAGATGCATCAAGGTTTGTATGGTGGCAATTATAATGATGGCATTAGTAAGACGAGGAAATGAGGTACAACCGTAATAATGCTGTAGAGTTGTTGAATTACGTGGCTGTTGTGACATGCTGCGAAGTGACAACTTCTCAGATATACTATGTCCAGAATCTTCCACTGTATACAGAGAAACATGCAGCAGAGTAATCTATTTTTAAGGTTGAATGAGTAAAGTCCTAATGGCTTCTAAGAATTTTCAGCATCATCACAGTTCACTAAAAATTAATTCTTGCCGTCTGACATGGGTTTGTCTGACATGAGTTTTTTGGCTTTCTATGCCTTCAGACATGTCTTATTCCTATTTTCCTTAATGGGATTCCTCAGTTTTTCTAGTTTGTGTTGTTTTACTAACTTTTTATTATTATTATTTATATCATTCTAGTGTAGGGCACTCCTGATCTGCAACTGTTCTGGTCTTTAGAAATATTTTGTGAGAATAAAATGTTAACACATAGTCATTTCCATCAGAAGAATTACTTAATTTGAATTCTTTACAATTTTCAAAAACTAACAAATTAGTAGCTTCCAACTTAGACTCGTAACTGTTAATTAGTAACTCAAATGCAAGGAAGTGCTAAAATTATTAGATACTTTTTACTACGAGAGGATTTTTTAACTTTGTTGCACAGAAGTATTTGCAGATCAGCATTGCTGAATACTAGAGAGATATTACATATTTTATTCATCATATCCTCAGTTGTGCTTTTCTATCACTGCAGTAGAATTCTGTGCATCAAACAAGTTACTTTCATGTAGCAAATGTGGTGTACTATAGTTACTCCTTCAGTTTTGATGGATAAATGCAAACTGAGTGAATCTTTTTTTCCATGTGTGCTAATTATCAAAAGATTCTTAGTAACAGATGTTCAAAAGAGGAAACTGTTTCATTTGTAGTCTTCAGTAGCATTTCTTACAAGGAAGAGCCAGTGCAGTAGTTCTGCCATGCCTTGTCCTCTCTGATTTCAAAATACCATGTTAAATTGTTTCCAGGCACTGATTAACAATCTCATTAATATTTTCTTGTCAAAAGCAGCTACAACATTTTTTCGTTTTGGATGGAAATCAAGTAAAAGATAATCTATTTAGAATATTTTAGCACTTCAGTATGGCAGCTGTTCTGTGCTCATCTCTTCTAGTTAAGTACAAGAATCATTCTTTCTGGGAACTGGATGTTTAAGTGTGATTAGATTAATCTGAGAATTAATGAAATGCATGTAATTATCTGGTAGTTCCTTAAATAGGTTCCCTTAGGTGCTCTTAACTGTAAATGGCTATAAAAAGAACATTCATTATATGTTTTGCAAAGATACAAGGTGTTAAAATTTGAAGCCACAGTTTATATATGACCTCAACATCAAAACACATGAAATTCCAGTGCAAACAAAGCACTACTGTCCCTTTTTGGAGGAAACATTGGGACATGAAAAACATGTAATAGTGACCAGGGTACTGGGGAGGTGGAACAGGTCATAACAGTAGCTAGAAATACATATTTTTGAATCCTTAAAGCTGAATCTAGATCACTGAAAGTGTTGTGTAGTCTAGAGTCACTGGAAACTTTTAAGAATAATGGAGCAAAGACATTTTCATTGCAAGCTTCTCTCTAAGTACTATGAGAACTGCATATTTTGCTCTTTTTTTTGGTCTTGTGCATCTCTTAAATATATTCAACTAAATTCAAAATCTTAATCAACTTTAGAGTATTCCTAAAAATCTGGTACTTTTAAATAGCGATTTTAAAGGAGATTATTTTTAGTAGTAAAATAAAGTATGTTTTAAGTTCTGCCATCTAAACTACTGAAATTTCAGTGTAGAATTTTATTTTGAAAAAAATATGTAGTCTCAATGGGACAGTACATTCACTGCATGGTTTAAGCTTTTGCTACATGAAGACAGCTTCTTCTGCTGCCAGCATGCATTTACTTCCTTTAGATCTGTACTCTGATTGCCCACATACTCCCTTGCCCCCAAAAATCAAAACATTTGATGGTATCAGCTGATTGTAAGAGTGGGGAAGAAATTACAAGTTTTTCCCAGTAATATGCAAACTTAAAAGCCAGCAAAAAAAACCCCCAACAACAACAACAAAAAAACAAAACCCACAAAAAACAAAACCCTACAGCGAGTCCTTGTCAGACAGCCTGAAATTTTGATTTAGCTAACTTAAGGCCAATGAAACTATGGAAAATGTTCACCAGTTTGCTTTCAGACCAACTCTGCTGCATGTGTTCATAAGTTCCATAAAGATTGCATGCTTTCTGTTTAATACAAACTGTATATTTTTTTTCACACCCATCCTTGCTTTTTATATTTTATTTTTGTTTCTCTTGCCTTGGTTGGATGCCTGTGTGTGTTTAATCCAAATCCCTGTCCAGTCCTGGAGTTTGAACTACGGAAAGCCAAGGAGACCATACAGGCCCTCCGAGCCAACCTGACTCAGGCTGCAGGTGGTGTACATAAACCTTTTCTTAAGTCTCTACTTTGAACAATGTAGAAGTAGCTGAGCTCATTCTGTGTGAAAGAGTAATATTTAGTTAATTTTTTTTCCTCCCCAGAAAATGAAGTTCCTTTGCAGGAACGAAAAAATTATAAATCAAGTCCTGAAATTCAGGTAGGTAGCTGGTGATAACTGGGCTTTGCATGGACTTTAAGACAGATATGCTTCCGTAGCTGGAAGAAAGATGAACCAAAGATGTAGTGTATTTTTTTCTTTTTTCCAGGAGCCAATCAGACCTCTTGAGAAAAGAGCTCTAAACTTCCTAGTTAATGAATTTTTATTGAAGAATAGTTACAAGCTTACATCAATAACATTTTCAGATGAAAATCATGATCAGGTAAAGTTTTCTTGTGATTTTTTTTAACATACCTGCTTTCCATATTCTGATCTTGTCATAAACTCAAGTGAACTTAAATGATATTTCCTCTGCATGTAGTTCAGTTCATAATATGTGTTTTCTGAGATTTAAATATGTTAGTTAGCATTTTCATATATAAAGCATGGTTTGAAAGCACAGCACTTTGAGGAGTATTTTCTCAAAATTTATAGGAAAGAGACAGAATGGTTGCATTCTTTAAAGGAAGCAAAACAAGAAGAAAAATACTGTGAGTTATAGGTACTTATACACTTTCTTGGATTCTGATGGACCCCCTTTCAGGTAAACGCAGGGATCTGGATATAGTAAAATTCTGAACATACTCAATTGATTTGTGCAGGATATACAATATACTCATTGTTTGTCATCTCAAAATTACACCTGTACTTGTGAATGGGATGGGAACAAAATGATACCCCTATCAGTATAAAGCATTCTATCAAGTACACTGGCTTCTGCTAGAATTTGATCAACATTATATCTGATTCTAAAAAGTGTTCACGTCCTAGAAACAAAATAAATTGTGATCTATGTGTTTTTGGAAGGTCCTCTCTTTAGTACATCACCTAGAGCTGCCTTTAGGATGAAACTACTTTGGGTCATAAAATGGATCCTCTTTCTGCTTTTGTTTCTTACTATCTGATTTAAGCTTTCATCTTCTTTTCTACAATGCAATCTTGACATGATTATTTTGCTGTTATATGATCTGCAGTCAAATGAGGAAGAGAAATGAAAATAAAAGGAAGTATATTGTATGCTTTAGTTTCTTTTATTCCTTTGAAGGATTTTGAGCTTTGGGATGATGTAGGATTGAACATTCCGAAACCTCCTGACCTGTTACAACTCTATCGTGACTTTGGAAACCATCATGTTACTGCAAGAGATGTGGTGGATGTATCAGTTGGTGTAGAAGACGATGACTTAGAGGCTGCTACTCCTATACTTGGGAGCGTCCCTGTATTTGAAACAGCACCACAGTCAATAGAAGTAAGAGACTGTACAGCAGAAATGTTTCAGCTCTTTGCAGTACTACTTAAATTTGTTGTACTAAACTATCTTGTTTCTATCTTGTATTTAGCAATGTTTAATAGTGCAAAAATTAGAAGATCAAATTAGTGTGTTAAACAGTGAGAAATGGTCTTTGATGGAACAAATCCAAAGGCTTGAGAGGTATGTACTTACCAATCTGCTCGAGTGCTGATAAATGATGAAATAACTTCTTAATGTTTTTCCAGCATGTATTTTAAAACATACAACTTACACTTATTACTAGAGTTCTTCAGAGCAGGACAATCTTTCCTTTTTAGTATGTGATATTTGATTTAGAAAAAGGAAGAGGCTTCAAACTGACTATTTCCCTTTTATTACCTACTTCATTTGATTTTGTAATCAGTTTTGTTCTTTCAATGCAACTTCTTTGAAAACAGAATCAGTTTGGATGTGTTCTGTGTAGGTTTTTTCTTCAGTCTGCTTTATTTCACTCCTTAATACTATGATGCGTACAGCTTGCAAACACTGTTAGAAAGATGGTTGTTTTAATAACTTATTTCAACACAGTTTTTCTTTCTACAGAGCAAGACTAGTAGAAATGACAGTATCTTTAACAACAACAACAACAAAAAAAGATACTTTTAAACTCTGGTCAAAACATATAATTCTGTAAGCTATAAGATATCATTCCTCTTAAGAGATGCACCACTACAACATATGGGCAAGTGCATAATTTTTAAGTGGCTTTATTGACTTGCATAGTTACCATTTCAAAGCCAGGTGGGATAGTATATGTTAGTTTGCCACTGTAGTATTTTAAGTTTTGCATCCCAGATAGAGTTCTGTCTCTTGACAGCTTGTGTCTCAGTGCTCGGGTTTCATACAGAAGCAGGTAACACTATTGTTATTCACTAATTTCACTGATTCACTTGCTCGAAGTGCAACATTTTTCCTACTGCTAATTACTGACTAAAGAACTCTGTTCAGTCAGTGCTGATTATTGACTAAAAAACTCTTTCAGTGCTTGTTTGAACAGCTGGTATGATATGTTATTTCTATTAAAGGACTTCTTGAACATTCCGGAGCTGAAGAGGGAGCTATTCAGTATGTTGTCCTTATTTCTGTGCTTCAGTCTTGTGGTTCCAACAACCTTCTCATGAAAGCTACAGAAATATTTCATTCTTTGCTTTTCCTTTTTTAGTGAAATAGATTTTCTCAAGAATGAAAACTTTGCTGTGCCAACAGTTTATGGTGTAGCTCCCCATCCTTCTTTAAAACAAGTGCCTCTCACAGTCTCAGAGGACAATGGACGGTACTTGGATATCAAGAGCTCTGAGAATGACAATAAACATGGAAACACTGAGGAAACAAGCATCTCTTTATCAGCTGAAGTGGATTCAAGGACTTCTAAAGATGATACGCTAAATTCTGTGCCCTGTAAAGAAACAGAGAAACTGTCCTCTTGTTCTTCATCAACTAAAGCTGCAGTTCACTTCGATAAACCTAATAGGTTAGTGATAAGTTTCAAACTGTCAATTTAAAAATTATTGTAAAGTGGGTAGGTATTTTTTTAAACAGTAAAATTCAGAGAATTCATAGATCACTTGTGTTTTGAGTGCAAATAAAACATACCTTTAGGGTGCAGTGCTGATACTTTCATATTGTTCTTAATCTTTTTAGGGAGGAGTACATTTGACAAACGAAGTTTTAATATTAAGTTTAAGGGTTCCTTTCACCTCCTACTTGTTTCTAACACCAATCCTGTTCCTTACAACAACAACAACAAAAAAAGCTACAATCAAAATGGTGAATGGGAAGACTGGATATTTCCATTCTCTTAAATTTTGTATTTGGGGCAAGTCTTCACTAACTCTGATTCTAATGAAAATAGGGTGTTCATGTTGTGTTATTACATGGAGATTGAGTTTGTATGTGAGTGTTCTTGAGCAAGTCTTTCCAATCTACACAGTCTTTTTAAGCATTATAGTGAAGAGGGGAAGTAACAAGTTGATGAATACATAAACCACTGTGTAGTCGTCAAGAGTAACACAGGCCACAAACTTAATGAGAGTATGTACAACTTCTAAACTACCATGGTGGAGAAAGATGCCCAAGTAGCTCACCTTATAGTCTTACTGTTGCTATTCCTAGGGGTGCAGGTAGCCATTCTGCTTTGTATGTTGTCAGTTCCTTCAGTGTTCTTTTGCTGGTGTTGATATAGTAATATGTTTCTAGAATTATCTTCCATCTGCGAATACCAGGTAGAAATCTGTGTGATATTGTGTGCAGATGGAAAATCAACACAAGCTGGATGAGGAGGGAGAAGAAGAAGGAAAAAAGGAGTTGCTGTCTGCTAGTAATCAACTTTTCATGCAAACGCCAAGTATCCTGTTTTTTCTGGATTTCCTGACTTTCTTGCACTTTCTTGCACTTTTTCAGTCATATCTTAACTTTAGAAAAGAATAAGAGGAAAAAATTCTAATTTCTGAAGACAGAACCTCAGAGTCTTACTACAAATTTCTTCTAGTTAAATTTACTAGTGTTTAACAGGAAAGTAAAAGTCCATTTTAGGTTTTTTATAAAATTTGCAGTGATTCTTTTAAGCTTTCCAGATTTTGGGGTGGGTTTTTTATTTATTTCATATCCTAGATGAATATCTAGACTATGTAATAATCAAAGCTTAAAGCTGTCATATATTGATTGCTATAAACTTGTCTACTTACTTTCATCTGTAGCTTGTTGCAAATTTCTTTTGGGGTAATTGGGAGTGCTGGGAGGCATGAAGTGCATGAGTATTAGATTGGTGGTTTGAGGATAGTGAGGATGGGTGTCAAAATACAATGATATCACTGAGTGAGGGAGAAACTGTGAGTATCTCCAGTGGGATTTATGACAATAGTCTCTAGGAAAACAGATTTTGTTTTGCAGCTCATGTCTCTTTTAAATATAACTGCACATGGATTTATTTAAAAAGTATTTGAATAAAGCCTTGAATCCCCATTGAGTTAACTTCAGAAGTTCCCTCACATGCTGTTCACTGCAGAAATACGTACTGCATATGTAATATGTAGCTATTTTTATACTGAGTTTTGGGCTTAACAGGTCAGTGGAGGGTCAAAGGAAACCATATTTGATAGTGTTTTATAGATCCATATCACTAAATTTTCTTCGTGGTTTATGCACTTGGTTTGTAATAATTAAATATTTTTTTCATTAAGAATTATATTCTTTGTTAAGTATTTTGAGATCTGTGGGAGAAGAAGCACTATAGAAGTGCTGGATATTTATCTCAGTCCAGGGGTGGTTATTTGTAGAAGACAGTTACTACAATTTATTCAGAATACATTAAGAGGTATTAAAGACTAAGACTCTATCCTAAAAGGCTAGATTGTTACTACTGTAGCTAAGGATTCGATTTTTGGCATAAATCTTGCCCAGATGGGAAAAGAGGATGGAGGAGCAAGTGAGCCTGCCTTGTGTGACTGCGCTCAGAGCAGCTGTGTGTGCCTGTCTGCGCACGAGGACGTGGCCATCGTTGGAAAAATGCCTTGTCTAACAGATTGCGGTAGAAAGCACTAGTAGCAGTTTAAATAGTCTGTACCACATGTATTTATTCAACTTATTTTAGGTGTTTGGTAGTTTACACCAAACACAAGGTGTTTTTTGTATATAGCAGTCAGTCCTGACTTTTTCAGTAAATTGACTTTTTTGTCCAAGTGTTTTATGGAATAGAGTAGTAGTGCTTGGGTTTTTGTATTCGTCGTCTTATATTTGAACATCTTCACTACTGGCATCTGTTTGTCCTTGAAAAGGCTTTCCACTGACTTGTGTGCAAGAGGCCTGGGTTTGTCATCGTTTCTGTCCAGTATCGCCATCAAGGGTTTTTTTAGACTTCATGAAGGAGAACCTTTCTTGACTCTGAATACTCATAATGAGATCTGTGCTGCCCAGAGCTTGCTGATAAGTAACCCGCAGGGAAATTCGGGGGCATACTGTCATAGTTAGCTTTCAGTCTCTGCAGAGTGGGGATAGAACTTTGCCCTTATGTAGGATTTTAATTAAGGCTTCAAGTGGGGAAGGAGCTGACATTCTGTGGAATAAATGCCGAGGTGAAGGGCAGCCCAGGCAAAGGGCTGGCCGAGGTCTTGCCACTCTTAATGTCAAGCTGCTGCTTTGCAACGCTTGCTCCTGATAAAGCCTTGAGTAGAGCCTGTAAATCTGTCATTCAAAAATACTTTTACAGGGTAAGGACTAACATATTGTAAAGACAGAGCTCCTTTACAACTTGCTACCATCCAAGCCATTTAGTAATTTTTTTAAAGTGAACCCTTGCACAAAACCAAGCTGATTGGAATTAAAACACATTTACTTCATTAAAATTTAAATCATGCTTTAAAACCCCATACTGTCAAGAAAGAAACTTGATTTTAAGTAATAGACATCAATTTTTACTGTATTTTGTAAATAGTCAGAAGAAAACTACTCTGGTGTGTTTATTCGTATGATCTTGGATTAAACAATTATAAGTGGGAACTTATATTCCTACCGTGGTTTGGTTTTTTTGTTAGAAAAGGGTGGGTGATGATGTATTTACTGTAAATAGTGTGATGTTTCAATCTGATAGAGAGATATATATATATATGTCCATACACGTAATTGCACGTGTGTAGGATTTTGTGCACCTTGGTGATTTGTGATTTTGTGCACCTTGGTGCACAAAATAGCATTTTTAAGGGTTGAAAGGTGATATCACTGTCCACAGAAGAAATGGGAATTGCCTCCTCCCTTAAACTCATATAGTGTCATTAGAGGATTCAAACAGCAGTGGTGATTTGATGATACAGGGTGAGATGCTTTCTGTGCATCTTTTAGAAGACGAATGTTCTTTTCCTTCTTTAAGCATAGTGGATGAGACAGTGTTAGTTTAGCATCTAAATACAGGCAGAGGGAGTTGTCATTGCTGGGAAAAATAGGGTGCTGCTGCTGATGCTGCTGCTTGCCTGTTTTCTGTAATGGTCAGTCCAGTAATTGTTTTCTGAGAACATATCTGCCAAATCATCCTCCTCGAACAAGGTTGTTTTGAGACTCTTACCAGGGTTTCACGTATATGCTTAAGGCTTTGATTCGCTGGGCTGTGTTGGCTGGTGCTGTGCGTGGCCATGAGGCAGTACTTCTGTAGATACACATCTACATCGGGGATTAGGCAGCAATTTAAGGTTAGTTTTGAGGTTTTTGCTATACATTTGAATCTAAACAGCGTTTCGATTCTAAAGTGGCAGTTGAGAAATCTCTGTTTAATCCTGAGGCTTGTACATGACTGACTACTCACATGTTTTTATGCAATGTGCAGAATCAGAGCACTAAGCAAAAGTACTGTTTCTTGTGATTTCCGCCCCTTCCCCCTCAGTTTGCATAATTGTATGCTTCCTTTTGTATTGCTAAATCTTCCTTTTCTTTATGCTTTAGAACTATTTTTGTCTGTGCAGCAGTTTGAAAGATGTTACATTTTTCGGAACTAAAAGTGACTTCTTAATTAGGACACCCACTTTTTTTTCTTGCTACAAACTAAACACCCTAAAAGTCAAAGATAATTATAAGCAAAAAATTCTGCAGTATGCTTCTCTTAAAGCATGATTTCTGAATGTCATTTTTTTTACCTAGCTAGTTAAACCAGAGTGAAAAGACTTGTTCAGTCACATTTCTGATCTATGCTTTCTCTCCCCACCCCCCCACCCCTTTTTGACAATATTTCAGGAAATTGTCACCAGCTTTCCATCAAGCACTACTGTCTTTCTGTCGGATGTCAGCAGACAGCCGTTTGGGATCAGAGGTATATTTCCCCTTTGACATAAACTAGAAGTTCCTTTATTCTGCATGGCAGTAATAGTTAAACAAGCAATAATTGCTTTGAAACAAGACTTATTAACATATATGGAGAGATAAATTTATGTGCATGAAACTTAAGAAATTAAGAAATAAGGGGATGCTTTCACATTTTAGCTTAAATATGAAACATAGTGATAGATACGTAATTACTGGAAAGTTTTGAGTCTTTACCAGTGGATTCATGCCTTTGAATTTACTGCTAGATCAAAAACATAAAGCTTAATGTGTGTGAGTAAATTAAATATTTTCTGGTAGGTGGTCAGCCTGCTGCAACTCTTAATTCCTTGAAAGGATATTTTACAGTGCCTGTGCTTCATTTAAAAAAACCAACCAACCAACCAACTTGGTTTTCTAGGTATCTCGGATTGCAGACAGTGAAAGAAGTGTCATGTTAATGCTGGGACGCTGCCTGCCTCATATTGTCCCTAATGTGCTGCTTGCAAAGCGAGAGGTGAGGTCCCCCAAAATTTTAACTTTTATTTTTACCAGAATGCTTTCTTCTTCATTTTGAAGATGTTGTCTCTAACTTCATGAAAGTCTGTTACTTGCAAATATGTTCTTACTTTTGTGCATGCAACTCTGCTCCTAGAAAATGGTTTTACATCTCTGTCGGGTGAGTTCAGTAAACCTGCATGGTATCCTAATATTTCTTCCTTTGCTTAAAGCACTCATTAGCATTCAGAGAGACTGTTACTGTAGGTCCATCTACTTGTGGTAGCACAAATGTTTTTGTTAGAGAAGACCATGGTTAATTTGTGTTATAAAGAGCAGAGGATTTAAGTTCAAATATTAAATTTGGTTTATTTTATCTGTCAAATTTAAGAAGGATTGATGTTCAGGTTCTTTTTCAGCTCCATGTACTTAAAAAAAAGGAGCTCTGTATATCAGCCAAGATAAAGTTCATCAAAAACACCCCTTCATAAGAAAATTAGCAATCTTGCCTATATGTTTTCCTTACATTTAACATGAAGCTAAATAAAATTATGAAAATGTTTATTTTGAATGCAAATGAAGATGGTGTTTTGCATAATTTATAATATATAGTGTAGAAAAGGAAGATTGTGATTGAAGATGGGGAAAAAAAAGATTAGTTTTGTATTAATTTAAATATTTGTTTTAAATATTGCATATTACCAAATGTGTAAAAAAAATAAAATAAGAAAATATATGAAACAAAAATTTAATAACCTTTTAGTTGACACGAAAATAAAAGGTTTGAAGTAGCATAGCTTGTTGAGTAAGGTTTAGTCCTGTTGAGGGGACCTACAGTATGGTGTACTTAGTAGTGCCTCTTGCATAAAGTTGTTTTAAGGCTTTGAAAAATCCTTAAGAAATTTGTACTGATCCTATAATCTAAAATTTTATAACATACGAGTAATTATCAGCAGTTGACACGGTGAGTTTGAGATATGCTACGTTCTGAAAGTCTCAAACTTTATAAAAGGGTGTTTGTTGTTTGGTTGTTTTGGTTTTTTTCTGAGGGGGTGGGGGTGTTAACTGAGTGCTCTGGAAATGGTTCTATTAATAGTCTTTTAGAATAATTCTGTGAATGTTACTGGATCAGTGCTTAATTTCTGATTTCTTACTCCTTTCCTTCCCTCTGCTTAGCAGGATGTGGCATTTTGGCTTCTTTTCACAGCTTGTAGCATAATCTGCGTAATGCACTTAATATTTTTGTGACCTTTTAGGCTATTTCCTACTTACCTTGTTTTGCAGTTGAAGTTACATTTGATTACATGTATTTTTGCCTTAAATGAATCATTTGTTTCAATTCAACTGAAAAGCTGCAATTGAGAATTGTGTAACTGGGTTGCATGAGGTGCTTAATGTCCTGACAGTTGAAATTTCCTTTAAAAATAGCACTTTTTTTTTGTCACCACCCATTCTGTAACTATTGTAATGTTCTTTCAGGTGTAGTCATGGAATTTGAAGGAAATCTTGGGTAGACCATCTGTTAGTATTTATTAATATTGGCATTACAAAAAACTAACCTAAAAACTAGGGTCTCTTCAACAAGGTACAACTTCAGGTCTTGTCCCAAACCAGCCTTAGCATGAGAGAGTCTTAGCACAGTTTTATAGAGGCGTGGTGTAAAATATACCAAAAGATCACTAATTTGAGAAAGATACGAATCAGGTTTGGGTTATAACGCAACATGATCACCAGTCTGCTCTGAAAAGATACAGTGGCAGCGTTTAAGTTCTTACACTGTCAGTGTGCTGCACATGAGAATTGTACATAATTTTGTGATTGCCCCCTAAAGTACCTGTGTTTGTTCTTTAAGCATCCATCATGTTGAAATTGGTTCCAAATCTGAAGCTGAAAATGTTGTGTTATATATTTTTATTTTGGAGAAACAGATTTTGTGGTGGTTCACAGTCTCTCAGTAGGTATTGTCCTTCACCAGAGATTCAGAAGCCATTTCACCAGCACAGGGTCAGTAGCAGCCTACCTGACTTGGTAATAGGTGGTCCAGTAAATATTGCAGTTGACATCTGAACAACCAGTTAGTGTCAGAATATCTGATGTATTTCTGAAATGATTTGTTATTTTTGTGTATTGGTGCAACTTTAATTGTTCTTCAATATCTGTAGTTTAGGTTCTGATGGAAGATAAGAAAGAAGGAAAAATAAAGTATTGAGTCGGGTGACTGAGGAGAGCATTTTAGTTGTTTCTAAAAGAGCAGTTCAACCGGGAAAAATCAATAATGCCTATTATAGTATAATTGCCTGAAAGCAATTTGTATTTGTTAAAATTCCATGTATCAACATAGAAATTTAATTTTCTTGTTATTGAAAGTGACTAGTTTTTCCTAACAGCTTGAAAACATGTGTGTCAATGTTTAGATTTGTATGTGAATGCACTCACAAACAAATGAGATACTGCAATCCAAATAGAAATTGGAATGAAAAGCAACAATGCTAAAAACCTACTCTTCAAAAAAACCTCTTTGCCTGGGCATGGAGTCTGTGATAACACTTTCTGCAGATGAGTATCTTGAGTGCATAATTTCACCTGTCTTAGAATCTGCTTCCTCAAATGTATGTTTACCACTTAAAACTAAAACACATTTAAGATTTAAAAAAGAAAAATTAAACTAACCACCTTCTATTTGTCAAGCTGTGTACCATAAAAAGACTCCTTGGCTAAATTGTAATTAGAGAAAAGCAATCTTTTACATGTTTTGCAATAACTAATCAATGCAATACTGTTTTCTCACCCTTTATAAGATGTAAAAATCAGTACCTTTTTGTCAGGTAACAGAAGTAACCTTGTTGGTATGTACAATTTCACAGTCTGCATTATGTAGTGTTTTAGTGAAGTTTGGGCCAGACCTTTTTGACTTAATATCAGGATCTTGTTACTCTTGTTCTTATTCACAAAGCACTTTTTTCTTAATTATTTAAATTATTGATATCTTTCATCTCACCTATTATTTCAGGGTTGGTTTCTGTAATGTTCATTTGTATCATGCAAACTTAGCAAAATCATTATATTAATGGTTTACTAAATGTGCAATATTAAATATTTATGCTGAAAACCTGATATTTATATAGAGTTAAATATGTTAAGAACAGAGTTTTGCTTTTTTTTCCTTGTAAAGTTGAAGCAAAGGTAGAGCTGAGTCTGTAAAGTCTGAATGTGTGCCATTTTCGGCTGCTAGAAGAAAGTAATGCTGTAGATTCGAGGTTGTTCACGTTAACATGTAGTAACTCCTCATAGACATCACCAAGGCACGTTCATTCTCTGGTGTTTTTATAGGTAGCTGTCTCTTGAAACACAGTAGAGCTGAATATGTTATTACAGAATTTCATCTCAGTCTTATACTTCAAAGCCATAAAATACCAGCTTTGTTAAAAAATTTGAAAGAATGCTGTGTTGGAGCTTGGCAGTATATTTAAGTGACTGTTTCCAGTGGCTCTGTCGAGCAGATGTCATTCATGGATAAAGGTATATAAGTTTGAGTTCCTGGGCATGAAAATTGTCAGCCATGAGTATGTTCAGAATGCCTGTTCTGTTTCACAGATCAGGGGAGAATAAAAAAGAATTAAATGAACAATTAAAAAAATTTCTGTTACTCAGTTAAACTCAGATTGTGGTAGGCTTCTATAGATTGTGTTCCTGAAACACAGGGATATTGTTGATCCAAGCCTCTTTTCTGGTTCTTTTCTGATTTACATGGGGTGTTGGTTTTGGCTTGAGGGCTTTTTGCACACGTACACACATACATGAGAGAGGCATAACCTTATTTTAATTTAAGTCCTTTAGTTCCCTACTCTGGATATGAGGGGCTAGTGTTGTTTTCTTGGAATTAAATAGCTCAATCCCACGGAGTGTCCTTTTAATTTTTAGTCTGACAGATTATGTCTTTCAACACCATGTCTTTAACTGTAACATAATTCATGGATGCAAGAAGTTGAATTTAGTATTTATTAATCAAATTGCCAATTGTTACTAGTTTATGATGGTAGTTTAATATACAGGTTTCCAATTAAACAGTAGATATAAACAAAGAAGTACAAAAGTTTTTTTCACACCCATATCTGCATTGATTCTTATGTAAAAGCATCCCTTTGGGATCTACAAGCATCTTGATTTGGATCCTGGGATAATAGTCTCATCCCATGAAATGTAGTTAGAGCTGTAATTTTTAATGTGTAGCACAGAGTTCTGACTCATTTATTAATCCTATCATTAAATATTCTTTCATTTTAAAGCTAAAAGGCTGAATTCCAAACTTGGAATGCATCCCTGCACAAGAGACTCAGTATCGGTAGTTTGTTATTACCTGGAGCTCTTTCAGTTACTGCTAATAAGATTATTTTATTTTAGTTACTGGTTGTCAGAGGGTAAGTTACAGAAAGATTTTGACATAGCATTGGTTCACAATATAAGAATTTACTATTAGAGAAGATTAAAAGGGACATATTTACAAAATGTATCATAGTGTTTTATGTATTATGTTGTCATCTGTGTGCCATGTTATTACATTAATATTTTAAATAATAAAAAGATTACCATCCTAAGCTACTGAAGTAACCAGTATTGACACTTAACACTAATTAAATTTATTCTTTGAGATAATTATTTTGCTTATGAACACTCCAACAAAAAGACACTAATTAGTGAGAGAAACTAAAATGTAAAAGACTTCTGTGAGAATGTTGAACAAAAAAAATTATAATGAAAGCAACAATACAGATAGAAAATTCCTCGCTACCTTGTTAAGAAAATTGGCAGTAAAATAGACAAATGCTTGCTATAGGATGCATTTAAAAAAAACCTCAAACTTTAATATTTTGTTTTAATACTTTTAATACGTAGGAGGAACTGTCTTGCATATAGTTGAGGTCATACCAATTACCATTAAAAAGCCACCTTCTTCTGACTATAATGAGGAGCTACTCCTATGCCTATGTAAATGTTGCTTTTGTTGAGAACTTGAATCAGCTCAAATGGTAAATCCCATTCAAAGATAACAGAACATGTTGTAAGCTAGGGAGAAGTTGTCCTAAGGTACCATGGTAAGAAAAGAATGTGAGTTTTAGTTTTGGAGAGACCTACATGGGTAGTTACGCAGAAGTAGAACAGAGAGAAGATGGGGCCATGTCCGTTCTCCTGTGGAATGCGTTAGGGCAGCTTCATAGCCTTGTCTGTTGTTCACCTCTATGTGGCTTATCTCACAGTAAAACCAAAATAACTTCTCTCTACATCTAGGTAGTTCACAGATATAAACTGCCTCAGATACGAACTTGCCTTTTCAGTAGTGGGGGTGAGACATGTGGCACGTCATATTTTTTTCATCAGGTTGCAAGTGCTGACGATGTTATAATGACAGTCTGCTTGGCATCTAATCGGAAAACAGTATCACAGTTCTGAAAGTCACTCCTCCTGGTATTATTGACTGACACCAACATGAACTAATCAGTTTTTCCTAAATCAGGGGCAGAAGGGAAAAGAGGGAATTGGGGATGAACGGGATGTTTAGGAAGGATCCCAAATTAAATAGAGGGAGTGGGTTTGGTTTTTGCTTTTTTAAAATTTATTTATGTTTTTGCTTTATGACTGTCAGCACAGGTGGTATTCCTTCCCAAGGAAGGCAGAGTGTTTCAAGTAGCACTGGAAGTCCTCTCCTTGATTATTAATCACTTTAGAAGGTCTCCTAACAAAGTTACGAACTTTCCTCTTGAATTTAAACAGCCAAATGCTAATATTACTGTGTCGTAGTGGAAAATTAACACTTTCTACAGCACTTCTCTGCTATTTTTGAGAATGAAAAATCCGAGACTTATTTAACAAGGCTACATCTAAGGCATGGCCCTTAGCAACAGAAAGGAATGAGCTTGAACCTGCCTGTAGGTTGTTTTTTGTTCTTAATCATCCTGAATATCCAAAGAATTATCTGTCCCCTTTTAAGTCTTTGGGAGACTTCACGTGACCTGTTTTGTCCATCTGTGAGAGCAGTTTTGTTCTTATTGTTCCACAGAAAGTCCATCTCACCTCCAGTTTTACCTTCTTGTCCATTAAGTCTATAGGGAGCACATAAGACACTATTCAAGACTTCTCACTGTTTCTCCACTCCCATTAATAGAAGGAACTGTAGAAGCACTGATGCAGCGATGCAGAGAACACTCTCTTCTCCCATAGTATGCATGAAAGAATGTGACCAATGGACAAGGAAATGCAGCCAGTTCCGTCAGCTAGAATAACCAGCTTTCTGCAAGGTAAAGAACCAGCCTTGTATCTGCCCCATGTCAATGGTGTTAGGTTACTCGTTAGCCTTTCACACACAAGGTAGAGGTATCTAGGTGAATATTTGGACGTGTTTTTATTTCATACAGACTCAGAGGGAAAATGACAACTTTGTTAGCTTCCTTAAATCTGAGAAGAAGCTTTTAAAAAGAATAAATAAAGCTCCTGGCACTGTTTTGAAATCTAGCAGTAGTTCCGAATGAGCAGTTGAGTTTTGTGAGTAGATACTCAAACATACTAGAAGAGTGAAGTCAGTGTGATGGTTTCAATAGATAAAACAAAACCCCCAGATCATAGAAAATATACATGTCCCATTTCATGGGTTATATTATTTAAAACAAAAAAATAATTATAAGACATACTTAAGAATAATTGGAAGAACAGTTGGATAACGTGAACTTAGAGTAGATTCCAGAAAGGTAGATCTTGGTGAAGTAACACAAGGGGTTTTTTTTCTTTAATTTATTTAAAGGTTTTTCAAGGTTCTTCCATGAGCTTTATTCTTTATGGTGAAGTTAGAAATTATATTGTCTATCTACAAATTGCAATCTGATTTCCTCTTTAAAAGATCTAAGTAGTGGTATTTAGAGTGTCAGGGATTTTTTTATTTTCATAATTTTTTAAAAATTTTTTTGAGTTAAAACAGTTTTTAGAGGAGAGAAAATCCTTCTGTGAAGTACAAAAAAAAAAGTTAAATAGCTTAAACCCCCTGCCTTCTCAGAACTTTAAATGGGGAAAAAAAACTGAATGTTAAGCATACAAAAAATAAAATCAACTGGAGAAAGTTACTTAGCTCTTCATGCAATGTAATTTGTAAAGTTTCTTAATACAGGTTTTCAATTCACATTATTTTGTGTTGTGCTACACTTATTTAAAAACAAACCCCGAAACTGGCTCACTTTAAAATATTAAGAAATAGAAATGTGCAAATTGTTCAAATTTATTTCTCATTTCTTCTCTGTACTTTCAGATTTTTTTAAGTGATGGGTAGGATATTTCTACATTCATTCCTCTGTCTCATCATAAATTCCCTAATATGTACTATAATTGGATTAATATTGCCAAAATATCTTCCATCATGTTAAAACATTTTAGGAAGTGTCTTGATCATCTTCATCAGGGGAAAATAGCACACTGAGTAGAATTCTTGTAAAAGGAAAACAAAAGCTTATCAGGAGTTGACTGGCTCTAAAATATTGTTCTGTGTTTGAAATAAACATAGCACTTGCTGTTTGGGAAAACAGAAGTTGAGCAGTGAAGGTGTCTTTAATGTTGTTTCCACATGTCCACCCTGTTTAATAGGTTTGCTCTCAAGAACAACATGAGTAGGTCACTTTGAATGTCTGCAAGAAGAAATTGGTACCTCCCTGCAAAGTTATTACAAATAGCTATAGATTTTTCCAGTTTTTGTACAATCTGTCGTAGCAACTTCCAAAGTGTTTCTCATTGTCATCTGCTTGTTCATCACAGCTTATTAAACTTTGTCTGCTGAAAGTGGCTCAGCAGAGGAGGTCACTAGATTATGTGCCAATATTTTCTCTGCAGACACCTAGGTTTGTCTTATTCTTCTCCCCTGACCTCCCATTGTAATGTTTCTGTCTCTAAGATATTAAATCACGTAGAAACTGTGTGACTTCCAAATTTGGATGGAGTAAAGGCTCAGATCAACAATGTCAAGGAAAGGGACTTCCAGTCCATGTTTTAGAAACTTTTGTTTCTTCTGGGAATGAATACCATGAGCTTTGAAGGCATGTTTAGAACAGAGGAGGTCTTCACTATTGTGAACAGCCTTTATTTTCTTTCCATTAATGTTTTAAACAGGATTTTCTTGGTACTTTGTTCCTTAAGGGAATTGAATTGCTCTAAAAAGAAAAATCAACTTCAGATATTGCCTCTTTATTTAAAAAAAAAAAGCCCCAACAAACCTTTAAAAAACAGTATAGTTTTCAGTCAAAGCAAAATAGAGACGTCTGTCTGCAGTCACCTTTGTTAATGTGTGTTTCTCAGTGCTTATTCAAACGTGTGCACAAAACTGTGTACATGCTTAATTGGAAATTTTAATCGTTAACTCCATGGCATCAGGAATAACTTTTTCTGTAGGAGCTTTGTTCTATAGAAGTCTGTGGAGCTTGCTTCAGTTCAGTAGGTAGTTAAGACAACTTTAAACCATGATTGTTCTCTAATTCTGGTTACAGGTGACCTGCATGTGTTAATTGTAATCTTTGCAGAGCTTTTTATATTATGTGCTGGTTCTCCCCTGATCTTTCCTAGCAGGAAAATAATTCTAACTTTTGTAGAGCTTCCCTTTTTTCAGGTCACTTAATAAGAGATCAAGACTCTAAAACATCTTCTCTAACTATTTTGATGTTACGTGGCTAGATTTATCTTCTTAGTTTCTTTTGCCATTAATGAATATATGCCCAAAGCGTTTTTACTTTGTTTGGTTTTCCCCTACCCACAACTTTTTAGGAATTGATCCCACTCATACTGTGTACAGCCTGCCTCCATCCTGAACCCAAAGAGAGAGATCAGCTTCTACACATACTGTTCAATTTGATCAAACGACCAGACGATGAGCAAAGGTGTGTTTGCGTTTGTGTGTTGCGGGACAAGAAGGAATTTTTTTTCTTTGTCAAAGAAGCAGAACTAACAGAAACTGGATGTTATTGGATGATTTTAACCAAGTTTCAGTTAAATGGATATTTTGCTGGTATAGTGTTGACCAATTTATGCAGACTTTGGAACTTTCCATTTCCATGAATTGTACTTCCTAGTTACTGAAATGTAAGAATGTCCTTGGTAAGCTGCAGTGTAACATCTCAGTTCTTTTTTTTTTTTTTTTTTTTAAAGGTGAACTGAAACTCTTTGTTAAAATGAGCTTTAACATCATAATTCTTATCAATGGTTGATCTAGAAACAAAAACAACTTTTAAAAATCTTTGTCTTATTGTATCTTAGAGCGCTAGATGTTTGTAAGTTAACTACCATGTTTAGTTGGGGAAAATAGCACGAGAAAATAGTACTCTTCCTACTTACAGTTCAGTACTATGGTAGCAATAAAATACTGAAAAGACTGAAGCAGTGATTTAGTTCTGACAAGTGTTAAGAGCTTTATTTGACTTTGGTTAAGACTTTGAAATGAAGTATACTTCTTATTTTGTTTTATAAATTTACTTCTTCCTTAGTACTCCAAAATCTGACTTTGTTTGTACTGATCTTGATAAGAGTATCCTTAAGGTTGAAAGACAGTACCCTAGCTGGTATGTTTCCTTCTCTAACTGTGGGAAGATTTTTCATATTTTCTGTAGCTCTTCCATGATTTTTTCATTAGGGATGTTCTGTAAAGCATCTATATCTATTGTTGCCCTATTCTGTCTTCAGACAAAACAGGCTTTATGAAATAGGTGGAAAGCATTTCTTTTGAAGATTCTCTGAAACTGAAGTGTTCTGGTGTCTTTCTAAAGTGTACCCATGGTAAAATTTAGAGATGAGATACAATTGAAAGAGATGGCTTTGGAGACAAAAAATGCATAAATAAATAAAAGCAACTTGTAGTACAGTGGCACCATACAGACTGAAATTACAAAAAGATGCAGTCCTTGTTCTATTTCACGTTCATTGGAAATCTTCTGAAACATCTACCATTATAAAATGTTTTCAATGCCCCATGCAGATTGAGAAGCTAAAATTATTTTGTTGTTGAGGGGGGGAGGAAGTTACATCTTGCTTGTAATCTCTTGTAGTTGTCACAGAATTGGTGGCCTAGCAAGTAGATTTTTCATATGGCTGTTTAGCTACAGTTAGGTGTGTCTTTTCCAACAATTTTTGTGATTTGTATTTAAAAGAAACTTTAGTTTATATAAATAAACTTTGTTATTTCATCACAAATAAGAATATTCTGGCATAACCTCCAGAACAAAACATAATATACATTTACACACATAAAAATCATAATCTGTTTTAAAGTTACCATAACACCTGACTGAAGAATAAGTAAAAATCCATCAAATAAAAGAGATTCTGAATACAAATTAGATAGAAAATACTTATTCAGAATTTCTGTCAGGTTTTTTTTTCCTTATATATTTGTATGGAAATCTATTATGCATGCTTGACTTTTTGTCTAAATAAGTTTAATTAATGTTTTAGCAATCTTGTGTGATATGAAGTAAGCAAAGACACTCAGATTTAGTCACTAGAACAGTGGTATTAACTATCTCAATAAGTTGACTTTTTTAATTTGTTAAATGTAAAGAGGCTGAAATGTGACATTGCACTTCTGATAATGAACCCATTAAAATAAGTATTTTATTTAAATATTTGACCTTGTAATATATGTTAACAATTATGCAGAAAGCTTGTCTTCTTGCCCATGTGAGAAGCTTTTTGGTGCATACAGATACAGCATATTGCCATAGTTTTGTATACTAACATTATATTTAACAAGGCCTCAAGGCTTTGATCATTAATGTATTACTCAGCTTTTCAAAATGTCTATCAAATTCTTTTCTGCAAAGGATCAAATATGTGTTAGCTTTACTTAAGCTTCATTTTGGACAATTATGTTGATTTTTAGAAGCTAAGGAGCCATGAAGAAGTCAGATAAATGTTGGGGTCGTTTAGGGCAAGGTTAAAACAGAGTTCAAAATGTGAACTCTGGAAGATTTCCAAGCAATGTACCCAGAAGCAGCACTTGTAATGAAAAGCTAGAATACATAAAGATTTATGTATCTTGTGTGACTTTTCATTGGTCATATGGTACCACCTTGTACACAACACACATAACTTGCTGGCATGTTAAGGAAAACTCTAGTAAGTGAGTTTTTAATATAACCTTTTAGGAGTGACAAAAGAATGTTGAAGTATGTAATATAAAATTGAATTACTGACCAGTGCGTGCAGTCACTTTCTAAAACCTCTAGAAGGAGTTTAGAAGTGTTAAATTAGGTCTGTTCTACTCTAACTTCTGCCTTGTTCCTCTAGTCTAATTCTTGATTTCACTTGGTTTCTGTACTGATGAAACAAACTAGTGCTCTGCTGAATCATACTGATTTGCTTTCTGTTCCTGCCTAAGTGACTGTAAGTGACCTGAAGTCAGGTGAGACTGAAGTGACCTGGAGAGAGCTCTTTGAGGAAAGTGTTCCTAGCATCTTGATAACAAAAGAGATCATTATGACAAGTAGAAAGAAGTTTTTCCTTTAGCCAGCCTAGGCTGCAGTTTTTGCAATAGCTTAGTGTTAATTTTTTTTTTTCAGTGACCTCTTGTTGAGATCCTTACAACATTTCCTTTCCCTAAAACACTGTCTGTTGTCATCTACTTTTAGGATAGTTACAGTAAAATATTTAAAATATTATTTTTTAATATTTTTGCAATATCTTTAAGTTCCCTTCTTTATAGGCAAGACAGGAGATCTGAGTTAATTTTGAGATTTCATTTCATTGAAGTTTTTTGAAGAAGTTTGACTTTAAAAAAAAAATTTCACATTTTGATTTTCCCCATTTCTAATGCAGAAGATTTCAAGTGATTACTGTACTCTATTATTTGCATTTTTAATATCTTATAAAAGTATATTCTGTGGCCCAATCTTGTGATTTAGTTTTAGGCAGTGTTTAGAAACAAAGGCGGGCATTTGAATAACTATTTTGTTCGTTGTAGAACTCAGAATACCACAGGCTTTTGTCTCCATATTGCTATCACATATCAGCGGTTGATTTCTTGAGTCTTATCAAATCATTGCATTTTTGTTTTCTGCCAACCTTTTAACCTTGATCAAAGGTCTAGTTCTCTGTATGTGGTAGAGAGGGCAGGAAAAAAAAGAAAGAAAATAAAAGCAAACCCCACCAACAATTAAAAAAAAACCACAACACAACTGAAGAGCTCATTCTGATTGTTGGCCTAAAGAATGCTGGGGAAAAAGAATTCTTTTTAATAGACTAATTCTCCTTTAAAATATCCTGAAAGTGAATGAGTCTTTTTTTTTTTTTTTTTTTTTAATGGAGTATATTTTATAACTGTTTAAGAAATAACCAGCAGAATCTCTGCCTTTCAACCTTAAGGGCATACTATTAGCTGCAGTAAATATTTAGGAATTTAGACATGATACTAAAATATTAACAAATTAATTCTGTCTTACTTTCCACGAAATAATGATGAAGCAATTCTCATTGGTGTCCGCATCTTACTGTGGAGGTGATAAAAAGAATTTGTCATGTCCACATGTTATCATTTGAAACTTGTTATTTAAGTGTTCATATAGTCATTAAAAGTAAATAGAACTGGTAAATTGCATGCAAAGTTAGTATCATTCCAATCCTATTAACAGGAGAAATAGTTAGAAGTAAAAAATCTTATCAAGATAAAAATTTAAGTTAAAATATCACAAACAGTTAAGTACAGTTTTATTGAAATCTCAAATATATTTCTGTGCCCATTAAATTGATGGAAAAACAGTGATTCCTTGCAAACTTTGAGGAAGGTTAAAAAATGCAAGCATATAAATACAAGTTACTCAGGTGATAGTAGATACTACTGATTTATTAATTGCTTCCCTTTTATAATGGGCCTTGGAAGATTTTTGATGAGTAAAGTCCAGTATTTCAGGAGAGATGACAATAACTTGCGTGCTCAAATGTTGTAAAACCATGAATTAAGGTACTTGTATTGAACAAAGTTCATTAAATCTCACAAAAGCTTCTAAATAAAAGCTGTATGTGTACTTGTCTAAAATACTGATAGTATGATAGTATTAAGCAATTTAAATCCTCTTACTGCATGACGAATCACAGTATTCAGTAATAGGAATTAAATGAGAGATTTAGGCAGAGACTCCCAATCTAAGACATCAGGAAATCAGAGATTCACAAATGAGAGATTCTCAGGCTCTGGTTCATGGAGTCTGGAATCTGGAAGTTTCTGGAAAAGGCATATTAAATAGAAAACAAGAATGAATCATAGAATAGTTTGGGTTGGAAGGGACTTTTAAAGGTCATCTTGTCCAACCCACCCCTGCAATGAACAACAACAATAGTGGCTTTCAGTTCTAGATTGAGCATTTAAGTCAGTGTGTATGGTGTGAAATTTTGACTGTAGACAATAATCTGTTGCCTGACAGCATCTACTTTTCCAAACTTAAAGGATATATTCTATGTATTATAGAACTTTATAAACAGATTAAAGCTTTAAATTTGCGTTTTCAGACAGATGATACTGACTGGGTGTGTGGCATTTGCCCGACACGTTGGACCAACACGTGTAGAAGCTGAGCTTTTACCACAGTGTTGGGAACAGGTAACTGATTATTTTGTGCTTTATGCTGGAAAATTAGTTAAAAATTCATAAATGTTGAGTTTTATTTGGTTGAGAGGGAGGTTGTTTTGGTTTTCAATGAATGGCAGTTCAAGGTATTTTTTAGAAAGCTATTTAGATGTTCTTTGTCCTCATTATATATAGTTCTATATAATGTTAAAAAAAACTCAGAAGTAGAAAAATTGTCAAAAACTATCTGGAGATTCTAGTTACCTGAATGTACCTGCATATGTTTGTTGTATCAAAATATAGATATGCAAATATTCATCATCAATGTTGCTTAACCTGTTACCAGGTAGGTGCCTTTATAATTTGTACTGTAATTTCCAGACTGTTGAAAATACATCTGTATTCAAATATTTAATTCGCTGGTTTTTATATTGTATTATGTCCCTGGAGCAGTGTCCATGCTTCAACTGTTTTAAATTCTTAAACAGAAAATTGAAGATCAGAGTAGTCAGAAATAAGTCACCTGTAGATGGCATGATTTTACATATTTTATTTTTTTTATTTTTTAAGATCAGCCTGAAGTTTACATGTGACTTCTAGAATCACAGTGACCTTTTCTACAGATATTCTAAATTTATAGAAATAACTGTTCAGGTGAAAAGGCAGGGTATTTTCCTGCCATAATGAACAAAAGGAGTTCAACATTGCCTGAAAGACAGTGAATAACCAAGCCATGGTGGAGTTGTAATTGATGGTACAGTCTTTCTGTTCTGATAATTGTCTACTGTTTCTTGCATAACTCAGCTATCTGTGTTTCACAATAAAGTCAAAGTTTTAATAGTCTTAATGCTTTCTGACAGTAGAAGTATGTATTATATGCAGCATTTGTACTCATATGTGTGACTGAGGTATTTGTCAATTAAATTAAGGACTCGTGGCAATAGTAGTTCAACACAAAATAAACTACACTTTGTTTTCTTGGTTCTCATGAAATCTTACCAGTGGGGTTTTTTTGTTTTGTTTTTTTTAAAAAAAAGTCTTACCTATGTAAGAGCACATCTTCATCAGACTAGTTTCTTACTAACTACTGACACAAAAGAGAAACCAGTTCAACTGTAACAGTACAGCATATCAGGCTGCCAAGCCATATGTCATCTTGCATTTATTTAATGCAGTTTGCCAAACTTTATTCGCAGTACTGAAACCAGGTCAGTATTTTCTCTGAAAAAATAGCAGCTGAATCTCATTGTCACAAGACTGAGTTTGTAGCAGGAACTCAAATACACATAATTTTCTACCTTTTCTTAGTAGATGCTTTAATCATGAAAGCGTTCATGCAGTCAGTCTCCAACCAAAATCTATTTACAGATGCAAAGGACTGGGCCCTCAGAAGATTCAGCATTTTCATCCACTCATTCTGGAGCTCAGAGTTATCAGGCTAGTCTTTGTGATCTTTCTGCCTGCTCTTTGCAGGTAGAATTTGGTAGCTGGCTCATCTGAGTTTAGATCAAGGCTCTGTGAATGCTGAAAGTTCCCTTGGAACTAGTGACCAGTTAATTTGCTTCCAAAATAGTACTACTGCTTATTAAAGACAAAAGAAAAAGAAATGGTAATAAACATTTTACAGTTATGTTTAAGTTTCCAAGGGCTGATAATCTTCCTTGAATACAAACCTTGTGGAAATTTGAGTCTTTTTTCCTCCAGTGTGTTAGTATGTCTTTGCAATATCAGGGGTGATATTTATATTGCCTTGCCAGTCCACCTAAATCAGTTGAAACTAGTCTTTGCAGTTTCTCTCAGGTGGGCAAAACTCCAGAAGGCAAAGTCTATCTCTGTTACCAGTAAGGAATTTGCATTTAGAAAGATGGCACAGAAGACAAAGGTACTATAGGCATTGAAGCAGCCTGTCGTGTGGCCATAAGGTTTCTCACCTAGGAAATCTCCATGCTTCCAAAAAATATTACAGATGCCCTACTGATGAATGAATGCAAAATAATGGTAGATGCTCTCAGAGAATGTTCTCCCATACTTGAGACTTCAGTCTGAGGCTCATGATTTGTTCATTTGAGTCTCTTTCAAATGATCTTTGCTACACCTCATTCTTGGGAGAGTTCTAGGTGATTTCAGATTAGAACAGTGAGAAAGTTGAAGCCATTAATACTACATCAGTGGTCAGGTACCATTGTTCAGTGTGCTGTGGAAATAAAGTTGAGGTAAGAATTTGTCCAAAGTTGATTTTATTACTATGTCTTCACCTGTAGTTTCTCCTAAGCCAGTAGAGTTGAGAACATCACAGAATGGCTGAGGTTTGAAGGTACCTTTGAACATCTTGTAGTCCAAGACCCCTGCTTAAAACAGAGTCAGCTCAAGACCAAGTCCAGTCCGATTTTGAGTATTTCTGAGGATGGAGGCTCCATAACATCTCTGGGTAACATCTTCCAAGGTTTGGCCACTCTCCCAGTAAAACAGAATATCCTGTACTTCATTTCTTCTTGTTCTTTCATTGGGCACCTGTGTTCTTTACCTCTCTGTAGATAGGTACAGGTATTTATTCATATGGATAAGATCCTTCCTGAGCTCTCTCTTCACACAAGTGAACAATCCCAGCTCTCCCAGCCTCCCTCCATATATCAGATACTCCTGTCTCTTAATCACCTTCACATCTCTCTGCTGGACTTGCTCCAATATGTCTTTGTAGCTGGGAAACTCAGAACTGTACATAGTACTCTAGATGCAATCTCACCAGTGCTGGGTAGAGAGGTATAGTCACTTTACCTGCTGGCAATGTTTATCCTAGTGCTGGCCAGGTTACCATTGGTCTTCCTTGATGCAATGAGTGCACTGCTGGCTCTGCTTGGTATCTGCCAGGCCCTCCATGTCCTTCTCTACTCAGCTGCTCTCCAGCCAGTTGGCCCCCAGTCTGTCCTGGTGTGTGGGAATTGTTTCTGCTTGGGTTCAGGACTTTGCACTTCAAACTTCATAAGGGTCCTGTCTGCCTGTTTCTCCAGCCTGTTGAGGTGCCTCTGAACAGCAGCGCACCCATCTGGCTATATGAACCATTCCTTCCAGTTTTGCATCATCTGCGTGCCTGTTGAGGTGCATTCTGTTTTGTCATCCAGGTCATTAATGAAGATTTTATACATCTTTGTTGTTGGCCCCAGAATCAACCCTTGGGGTGCGCCACCAGGGACTGGCCCCCAGCTGCAACTCTTTGAGCCTGTGATTAGTTCAGCCAGTTTTCCATCCACCTTGCTGTCTTTACCTAGCCCAGACTTCAACAGTTTGTGAATGAGTATGTTATGGGAAACAGTATCAAAAGTCTTGCTGAAATGAAGATAAACAATATTTACTGCTCTCCCCTTGTTCACTGAGCCAGTTATCTCTGAAATCTATCAGGTTGGTAGTGCATGGGTTTTACCTATATAAATACATGCTGACTATTCCCAACCACCTCTCGTCCTTTATAAGTTTGGAAATATTTTCCAAGGATTAATTTTTCCAACACCTTCGCAGGAACTGATGTGAGGCAGACCAGCCTTGTCTCATTGGATCTTCTGTCTTGCCCTTCCTGAAGATAACAGTGGCATTGGCTTTCTTCCACTCCTCAGGAACCTCCCCCATTGCCACAACATTTCATTGTCAAGAGTGGTCTTACAGTGAAATGACATCAGCCAGGTCCTTCAGCACTCATGGTGCATCCCCATCAGGGCCCACAGACTACTGTATGTCCAATTTGTTTAAATGTTTCCTAACCTCATAGTTCTCTGCCAAAAGTAAGTCTTCCCTGCTCCAGACTTTTGCATGGGTTTTAGGGACCTCACACTACTGAAGGCAAGTCTTCCCAGTAAAGAATTAAGACAAAGAAGACAGTGAGTACTTTGGTCTTTTCCACGTTAAGATGGTTGTCTTGCCAAGGCTATATGCTGCATAGCAAGAGAGAAAGAAATAATCGCACCACATGCGTGTCCTACTAGGATCCGACTATTTGCATTTCCCTCTCACCATTTTACCCTAATTTTTTTTATTCAGAGAGTGTGTTGAAACATATCACGTGTTTCATTCTACAACCATTACAGTGGCCATTAGAGCTGACTCCACCAGAATGCAAAACTTGGTTCCAAAATGTCAATAATTAATTTGTAAGGCAGAATTTTGGAATGGCCTTTAAGTGGAAAGAGAAGGTAGCACAAGATCAAGAGGTTCATGAGAACAGGAGCTGTTTTGAGTCACATTTTAGAGACCTGACATGTTCATGCTGGACTTGAGAGCAGAACTTCAATAGTATGCAAGTACTTTTTGGCTTAGTACATGTGTCTTCTTTTGACCCAGACTGTTCAGCGAGACGTAGTCAGCTATGCTACACTGGTTGGTTCAGAGCACTAGAGGGCACTTGTGTAGTTCTTAGAGGAGCAGTGCTACTGAAGGGCTACACAAGACAAAATATTTCATGACATGCCAGTTCAGAACTTATTCATATTCTTTAGAGTACAGCAGCCCATATGCTGCTTTCCACCCTTCTTTTTACTGTATTTGCATACATGCTTCTTCTCTTGTAAGCTCTATTTTGTGCGACAACTAGAGAAGGCTGTATCTACCTTGACTTTATGCCTCAGTGCAAGAATTTGAGGCTGCTTAGTACCTGTATGCAACTTCAATGGGCACAGTCAATGTTTATCTAAGAAGTGCAGACATATCCCCCCATTGCAGATCATTCTAACCACATTTTGAATACTGGTTACTACAAAGCAAATAGCCATTCTGTTTCTCTTTACCAGATCAACCACAAATACCCAGAGAGACGACTACTAGTAGCAGAATCCTGTGGAGCTCTAGCACCTTACCTTCCAGTAAGTATTAATACTTCACTAGTGAAAGCAAGGTGAAAATCTGTTGCATAATGTAAACATGCTTTATCACTTTAAATATTCCCAAGCCTGTATGTTATGCATAGACAGTCAGGGGTTTTTTTTGTTCCAGGGAAGATAGTTTGGACCAATTAAGGAAATAATATCTGAAAAAATAATTGGCACCCAATAATAGAGTTTTTCAGACACTAGAATGTTACATGAAGAGTGCTGCCAGTCAGAAGCAACACCAAAATTATCAGTGGTGAGCTAGAATTTGAAGCTTTAGAGAAAGAGGAAAATGACCCAAATTAAAAACCCACTTCTCCAATTTAGTAATGCAGTGATTAAAGATTCTGTTTTAAGTCTGGGCCTGTAGTAGTTTTTTGCTGTTAGTTATTTTTGGTTCAATATGAATTAAAGGACCCGAGTTCTGTGGTTAGTAGGACAAAAGGCTCTCTAATGAGGCTACTGACATTTTCTATTCATTCATCTTCTGTTGTGAAAACTGAATGTGTAATATTCATAAAGGGATCTGTGTTTAGAGGAAGGGATTCTGTTTGTGAGCACTAATAGAAGTGCAAATTATTGATAAAAATTTATATAAACCCTCATTTCTCATTTTGTTGGATTTAACAAGTATGTTTCTTGTTTACAAACAGAAAGAAATTCGTAGTTCATTAGTACTTTCCATGCTGCAGCAAATGCTAATGGAAGATAAGGCAGATCTGGTACGAGAAGCGGTGATCAAAAGCCTCGGCATCATTATGGGATATATTGATGATCCAGACAAATATCAACAGGTATAATTTGGTTTGGGTTCTGTATGTACAAAATGTCTTCTATAGTTATTTCATTAATAGGGGTATGCATAATTTCATGTATTTTTATTAAATCTTTCCAGATACTTTAAAAAATTTTGATAGTCTATATGAATGTTGATTTTGATTGTATCACTGAGACCAAAAAGAGAATATATATGCAGAACTGTCATTAGAACCTCAGGTATAAGCCTTGTGCAGAGGCTTCTCTTGTAATTCATAATTTGCCTTCAAGAACCTACCACTTTATTGCCCACCTGATACTATTAGCCAATTTGATATCATCACTTACTAACAGACATTTGTCTGCTACAACAAAGCCTACTTGTAGTTCAACTTAATATGGCCTAATTATGTTTCAGATAAGTGAAAATGAAAAATTTCTAATCCTGTCTTTGAGTGTTTGCAGGCGGAGTGGTACAGTGTGTTTGTATTGATTCTGATAACCTGACTATAGAGCAGTGCTAGTGGGATCGTTGAACCACCTACTGTTTGTTTGCCTTTGTAGATGTGGTGGGAATATCTGTTGAAAGGCATCTGTGTGCTACCTTGTTTTATTTTTATTAGTGTAAAGTTTTTAAAATAGACTATAATCTTTTTCTAGTCTGCATATTTTGTGTGGGAAACTTTAGCATAAGTTTTAGGAAAATAATTACCTTTTTTATTGTTTTGCCAGGGCTTTGAACTACTGCTTTCGGCTTTAGGAGACCCTTCAGAACGTGTAGTTAGTGCAACACATCAGGTATTTTTACCTGCTTATGCTGCCTGGACAACAGAACTGGGAAATTTACAGTTCCATCTTATACCTACACTGCTTAATAAAATCGAAAAATTGCTCAGGGTATGTGTTCAACTGTTTCTACATTGGAGAATTTTCTTTGTATCTTTACATATGCAGGCTTTTTAAAAAAACTACAAAAATGTAAATAATTGCTACTTAATGTTCTATGTGAAAAATTTTCTGGAGATTCCTGTTGTAACTCTAACTTTTACTTGTCATTTGGAAGAAGGAAAAAAAAAAACAAACATATTCTTCTTTAACAGTGTTTTGCTTTATACACTAGTAATCAAAGAGCAGTTCAGAACACACCTGAGCCTGTTACCAGATGATAGGTGTTATTCAGAGTGCATTTGCCCTATATTTAAAATGGTTTTAAGTGTCATATTCTGTAGTTTTTAATAAACTGCAATATTTATTAAACAAAAAAGTATAATTGAATTATTTAGTTAGGTCATTTGCAATTATGAGCCAGTTTACCTGCACACTTAATTTCATAGATATCTGGAAAGTTCTGGAAAATAGTGTGTCTCATAATGATCTAGCACACTTAACCAAGATGCTTGTTTTCAGAGTACAGGTGGCTAATTTATTCAGTTTTTAGATGTATTGGTCTCTGAGACCAAGGATTTCCAAAATGTGCTGAAAAATGTTCTTTCAGAATATCAGTATGTTCATCAACATGAACTACTAAATGCCAAAGGCTATATTGCTTGAACCTTTGAGTAGAAGTAACTTAAGGGTGACAAGAGGATCTGGATGGTGACACAAAGCAAGCTTGTGGTTAGGATAAATTACTGTATATTACTGTCTCTGTGTAGAAGCTCATCACAGATATGTTTATCTCTTGCCAGGGAATACGTACCTAAGCAACAGATCATCCAAAACCAAAAACTTTAAGTAAATGTCCTGTTTGTTTCAGGAAGGAGAACATGGCTTGGATGAACATAAGCTCCACATGTATCTGTCTGCTCTGCAGTCATTGATTCCTTCACTGTTTGCACTGGTGCTACAGAATGCACCTTTCACAAACAAGGCTAAACTTCAGGGAGAAGTACCACAAATAGAAGGTAAATTATTAATTTCTTATATGTGGATTTTTTTATAAACTTAAGTATAATTCGGTGACAAATCTCAAATCACTATTAACTGCAAAGGAAGGATTTCAGGAAATAGTCTGTAGTCCACATTTACTTGAGATTTGTGTGTGTATTTAAAGTTACTACATGAACACAAGTTGCAGAATCTGGGTAAAAACTTTATATTTGTATAGCACTCTGTACAAAAACAAAGTTTACGTCCCCAAGCCTTTTTTCCTAATCCACCTGTTCTTTATGTTGTATTTTCATACATAGCAAGTACAGAGAAAAATTCAGGGAACCTCTGTCATGTTGTGAATTTTCTTTCTTGAATGTTGCTGAGTTGACTAGGAGAATGATTATTTTTTTAAAGGCAAATCCCAGCATAGAAAGATTAGTTTTGACTTGTCATGACTTTTTTCTTTGTAGTTTTTCCCTTTTTGGGAAAACATCTTTCTATTTCCTTTCCTCCCTCTGCTCCTACTTTATTCTCATGAAAGAAATCAGTCTGCTTGAACCCTTGTCTGATGTTTAACTAATTACAAATATCAGCTTACTGATGCAGAAGAAATATGTCACTCATGAATATTACTAAATGATTGACAGTAGAACGAAGGAGAACTGAATGGTATCCTTTTGTATTTTTTTTTTTTCTCCTCTATTTACTTAGAAGTGTTACAGGCAAAACAGCTTCTTTGTGCCCAGTGACTGTAATCCAATGAGAGTCTTGGAATGAAATATTTTGTCCTGATACACAACATAAATTGGGGAGAAAAAAAAAAAAATAAATGCAGTTTTGCCTTCTGATTTTCCTCTGAAATGTCTTTTTCATATTGGTCTCTCTTAGCAAATCCTTAAGTAATGCTTCTTTTTCCACCTATTTCTACACTTGAGAGACCTGATTATCACAAAAAGAGTTTTTATTACATCTCTCATTATTTATATCTACTTCTTTAAAAGAAAGAAGCTTTGAGAAAGCAAAGCACTCCTTCATTGGACTTCCTAAAGGTTTCTGAAGAATTTATTTCCAGTAATAGCAAATAATAGCTATAGTTTCAGATAATTCTTACAAATAAAAAATGTTATGAAATGGGAAAAATACAGTCTAGTACAGGAACTTCACCATCTGTTATGTATCTATGTGATATCTGAGCAGACTGAGTGGTCTTATAGTGGAGTTATACTTAGATCAGCAATCCCAGCCTGTAGAACATTTTCTCATGTTACAAATACTTTTAAAAGACATTACTGATAATACCTGCCACTTGCTGATAATAGTGCTGTGTGGAAAGATGCAAAGAAAGGGTAACAACTTTAAAGGAGAATTTGGAAAGTAGCTAGTGGTATGTTACTGTACAGTATTAATGTGAAAATGTTAAACATGCCGTGGTAAAACTCATCCAGCTGACTCAAGTAATTTGAAGATGAGAACTTTTCCCTTAGGGGCTAGTACTTAAATAAGGATTTCAAAAATTTCAGGCTTCAGCTTAGTCTGACAGTTTCTTGCTGCACAAAATTGGAGTAAAAAAATCTCACTTACTCTTCACTAATCTAGGAGCATTGCAGGAACTGCAAGCTTGCTTTCTTGAATTTTGCAGTAGGAAAGATGATGTTCTTGTTGCTTAACTCCATTGCTGAATAATTTGAAGTATGCTTGACATGAATTGAGAACAATAAAAGCAGTGTTGGTGTAGCAAGCTTTCAATCCTCAGATATTTTAATGGCCTAGAATTTTTTGAGGTCTTCCTTTTTAGTACAAATCATTCTCTTCTGATAATTCAAATAATTGAGGCATTGGGGGAGAGAGTGGGGAGTGACAAAAACTACTTCATATATAAAGGTTGGAACAGTCAGATGATTAATCATAGTGATAGAAGTCAGGAAACCTTACCTGCAAGTCATTCTACTGCAAATCTGCAGTGTGTTCTTTGGGATCATAGAATGGGTTGGAAGGGACCATGAAAGGTCGTCTAGCCCAACCCCCTGCAGTGAGCAGGGACATCTTCAACTAGATCAGGTTGTTCAAAGTGAGTGTTTCCAGGGTTTGGGCATCTACAATCTTCCAATCCTCTGATCATTTTTGTGGGCCTCCTCCGGACGTGCTCCAACAAGTCCTTGTCTGTCTTGTGCCGAGGGCTCCAGAGCTGGATGCAGTACTCCAGCTGGGGTCTCACCAGAGCAGAGCAGAGGGGCAGAATCACCTTCCTTGATCTGATGCAGCCCAGGATATAGTTGGTTTTCTGGGTTGTGAGTGCATATTGTCAGCTCATATCCAGTTTTTCCATCCACTAGTACCCCCAAGTCCTTTTCCACAGGGCTCTTCTCAATCCCTTCATCCCCCAGCCTGTATTGATACTGAGGATTGCCCTTACACAGGTGCAGGACCTTGCAATTTGGCTTGTTGAACCTTATGAGGTTCACACAGGCCCAATTTTCAAGCTTGTCCAGGTCCTTCTGGATGGCATCTCATCCCTCAGGCCTGTCAGCCACACCATTGAGTTTGGTGTCATCTGCAAACTTGCTGAGGGTGCATTCAATCCCACTAACTATGTAATCATTGAAGATATTAAACAGCATTGGTCCCAACACAGACCCCTGAGGGCACCACTTGTCACTGATCTCCATCTGGATGTTGAGCTACTGACCACTACCCTCTGGATGTGACCATCCAGCCAATTCCTTACCTGCCGAAAAATGCACCCATCAAATCCATACCTCTCCAGTTTAGGGGGAAGGATTGTAGGGGACCATGTCAGAGGTCTTACAGAAGTCCAGATAGATGACATCCATAGCTCTTCCCTTGTCCACTGATATAGTCACTCCGTCATAAAAGGCCACTAGGTTGGTCAGGCAAGGTTTGCCCTTGATGAAGCCGAGATGATAATTCCATAATCTCCCTGTTACCGGCATTTTCTCTTTTTAAGTGCAGGTTATGTAATCTCTTCAGAGATGGATTTAACTCACTGATTGTTAAAAAGCAATTTGATAACCTCATAGAGAAGGCACTAAAATGTTTCAGACTTTTTTAGCCATCTTCACTAGCCTCACCTCCAAGGTATTTTCATCTTCTTTGTTCATGACCACTTGTTCTTTGCTGTTACAGTAACTAGATTTCCCCGACCTGTATCACCTCTTCAGGATGTGGCCATCATCATTGGAAGCCGTGAGCAATTAGCAGTGTTGTTGCAACTGTATGACTATCAGCTAGAACATGAGGGTACCACAGGCTGGGAGACTTTGCTATGGGTAGTTAATCAACTGTGAGTTAATTTATATCTTATGATTCCTAATTTTAAAATGTGTCAGAATGAATGTATGATTATGTTTAACAATTATTATTATACACAGTAAATTTAAGTATGATTGTGTTTTAAGAATTATTAAAGAGGAAAAGATTGAATTTTTTTAGATGTTTTAATTTTCCTACTGAGTTGACTTTTTTTTTATTCAGAAAATATCAACTATCTATCAGAATGTGTGTAACTACTTGCTCCAAAAAATTGTTTCTTTCAGCTTTGCACTAGTATAGCAATTCTTTGTTGACGTGAAGATTATTGTATCCTGAATATCTCATGAAATATACTGTTCTGCAGTGACAGATATTTGAAAACAAAGGTCAGACTTTTCTGGCACTTAAACCCTTGCTTTTTTCAAGGGTCAGGAATTGTACAGAAAAGGTAGATCATTTTATTAGAACCAAGAGTGCTGTGTCTGTATATTTATATTTATAAACAGTAAATGTATACAAATATAACTGGAGAGAAAGAAGAGATCAGAGTAGTGTTTAATATCCTTTTATTTCCTGATTTTTAGGCTACCACAGCTTATAGAAATAGTTGGCAAGATCAATGTAGCATCAACTGCCTGTGTCCATGAGTTCTCTAGATTTTTCTGGAGACTTTGTAGGACATTTGGGAAAATTTTTACAAACACTAAGGTAAGATATCACCTTAAATATTCTCCAAAAAGAGTACCTTGGTAATATATATTCTCCATATTTATCGTGTGTCTGTATACCTAAGCTGTGTGTGACCATTTACATTTGCATGTCACACTGATGCTTTTCTGTTAAGTACATTTAAAGCTGCAATTTTTAAACCTCTATGTGCATCCTTTTAATTTCTGGTTTTGACCATTTTGGAATGACCTTCTCATCTTGCCCCACAAGAAATTTTTTTTTTTTTTTTTAATTATATTCTTCATATTCACTTTGTGAATGGCATAGAGAGTGGGAGAGATCATCCTAATTCTAGTGATTTAGTGATTTTCTTTCTTCAGAACAGCATATTGTTCAGTGTTTGTGGTGTATGTAAGTACTCCAGCCTGTCCTTGATTGGAAATTTAAGATGAATGCTTTCCTTACCCAAAATATTTTTCTGCAGATGATATCTAAATATTTTAATCAAGGAAATATATCTTTTTTTCTCAGTAAAGTAACTTCTGAATATAATTTAAAAATATTTTAAAGGGAAATTATAAAACACAAGAGGATTACCTAAAGATAAAATTACAAAACAAAGTTAGCATTGTGTGCTGCCTCCAGAGAGGAGATTAAAACCAGTATCTGGTCTTTGAAAGCCCCTTCTCTAAGTTATCTGTAAAACCCTTGCTTCAATAAAATTGTTCTGATACTGATTATCACAGCTGTATTTTGGAAGAGAGCACTTCATGGACAGCAAAGATATAAAACAAAAACTCTGCCTCCACCACCCAAAACCAACCCGAAACACCAAAAACCAAAATAACCAACTGTAAACCCTAAAGCCCAACTAAGTATATTGCCAAGAGACTTCAGCTGTTGGTGTCTGGAGTGCTAAATTCTGCTGCCTTAGTGTGGGTACTCATCATACTTTCAATTTTTGTAAAAGCTGGCTATACTTTTTAATTTTTTTTTTTCTGTATCTTAAAAATGTCCTTTTTATGTTGTTGGGGTTGGGGTTTTTTTCCCTTTATTTTTTTCCTACATTAATTGAGACTGGTAGCAGGTTTTCTTACATTTTTTTCTGTACATCTTTTGTATAGGTAAAACCACAGTTCCAGGAAATCTTAAGACTGTCTGAGGAAAACATAGGTAAAGTAGCTTTTTACTCAAATGAATAAAAATTGATGTTAACTGTAACTGGAAAAAAAATGTCAATCTCTTGTTCAATTAACATTTTCAGACTGCAGTTCTCAAATTTGTCATCTTTCTGAAATGTGGAAATTCTAATCTTAATCTGAATGGAACACTCTGAAGTTGTAGATTATGTGTGTTTTAAGTACAAATAAAACCTCAAATCTAATTGCCACTTGAGCATTACTTTAGCACGTGTATGTACATGTATATATGTGTGTGTATATATGTATATAAATTCATGTATATATAAAAACATGAATATATATATAATACTTCTATATATGCACATATAAGTAGGCCTTATATATATTAATATATATATATAGTATGTATAGTACACACACACATATATGTATACATAAAACCTAAGTTATTCCCTGTGTTTCATTAGATTCCACAGCAGGTAATGGAGTGCTAACAAAAGCCACAGTTCCCATCTATGCAACAGGGGTCCTTACATGTTATATTCAGGTAGGTGTGTTTTTCTGTTTGTTTGTTAAATGTATAATAATATGTAAAATTTATTCTACCAAAAAACCGTTACTGTTTTCTTTGTAAACTTGCAGTGCTCTCGTGCTTTGAAGGTAGGTAGGTAAGTGGACAGCTATAAACACCTTTAAAAGCAAAGCTTTCTAGTCAGGTTGTCTACTACGTTTAGATGATAGTTGTCAGTGTTAAAACCTGAATTCAGTAAATCTTAAAGTGACATCTGGCAACTTCACCACTGGTACCCCTCAGACATTGACAGCTGCCATGTGCCTCTACCAAAAATATTAGTGTTATTCCATGAGTGGGTCCTCGGCCGTTTAGCTGTGACTTCTGCAAACATAATTGTGGAAAATTTCCTGAAACAGATGAGCAGGTAAATCACCATTTTGGGCATAGTTGGAGTCTTAAAATTTTAGTGTTGCGTAGTACAAAACTAAACATAAATAATACTGGCTAATCCTCCAGTAACCAGCAGTTACAGGCTGGCATGTATGTCGTTTACAGGGAAAAAATAAGTACTTCATCTCACAAATGTTTAGTGGACTGTGAGCAATCACAAACTGTCAGGAGGCAGGAAAGTGCTTAAGCAGTCTTCTCAGAAGTTTCTTTAGTAAAACAATTTGGGTAATTTATGCAGGAGTATATGCTTAGTTGATGAAATACAGAAATACAGTCTCTTCTTGTATTTGCTTTGAAAGGTTCTTGTTCTTAAACCACATTTTTTAAGGTCATAAGAACCGAAGGCTAAATTGAAGGCTAAATCTAGTTTGTTCTCCTTCATAGTTTGTCTCTTTTGTAGCTGTAGGTCATCACAACTGCAACAGTTCTTCTACTACATTCAACATTTTGGGCTCTTCTTTCAGGAAGAAGACCGCAAGCTGTTAGTTGGATTCTTAGAAGATGTAATGACCATGCTTTCACTATCCCATGCTCCTCTTGATAGCCTGAAAGCTTCCTTTGTGGAACTGGGGTAAAGAGTATACCTTGGAGTTGTCTAGAAGTTTTTATTAAAAGTTTCTAATCTAATTTTAATAACTGTGATGCTTTGGGTAAATAAAGGGTATACTTGGGTTTTTTTTTCCCTTCGTATTTCACAAAATTTAGACTTAATCTGTAGATTAAAAATGTATTGGTAAAAAATTCTGATGTGTAAAAAAAACCAAAAAAACAAACAAACAAACAAAAAAAAACAAAAACAAAAAACCAGCAAAAATCAGTCATTGAGGATAAAATGAATATTTATTTTATATTTTGCATACTATTATGGTGTGTTCTAGATATGTATTTCCATTCAGTTCAGTGTTAGAATTTATTGAAAATTATATTGTTAGGGTTTTTTAAAAAAATATCTTAAAAATGCAACTTACTTTCTAGAAAGCAACATGTTGCATGTCTTTCAGAATGAGATAAATGTTGTGTGTCCTTCAGAAAGGATAAATGTTGGAGTGTTACATTTGTTGAGCAGTGGATTCTTGAGACTACATTTTGTAGGCAAAGAACGTATTCAAGGTTTGGGAGTATTTTTTTTTTTATTGCCCAACTGTTTTCTTTTAGTGCAAACCCAGCTTATCATGAGCTGCTATTAACTGTCTTATGGTATGGAGTTGTCCATACTTCTGCTCTTGTTCGATGTACAGCTGCTAGAATGTTTGAGGTAAGTGTTATCCAAACTTTTTTACACCTTTTTGAAACTAGAGTTTGTTTTTAAAAACAGTGATTCAGATAATGTTGCTTAGAAGTTACAAATAGCTTAAATAAGTTGTGTACTGTGTGATGGAGCAGGAGGCTGGTTGCAGTTGTTTCTGTATCTGTTCTACAGCACATCTTTCATTAAGCAATTTGTCATTAGCCAGATGTTTCTGTAGTAACTGTGTATGTGTTCTTTGATCTGCTGCTGACTTGATTGTTGCATTCTGATTATTGCATGCTGAAAAACATTTTCCAATTATGAAAACGCATTTAATTGCTCAACCGTGTTCAAACCAGAGTTAAATACAGGGTCAAATGTGTTTGCTTAGGTCTGTAGATAAATATAAACAAGCATCCCTGAGTTTTAACATTTGCTTTTGCTATTTAACACATCATTAGTAGCCCAATTCTCAAGTTAAGTGTTTTCAGTATTTTTTGTGTATACCTGTACAATGCACTTGCACTGTAATTCAAAGTAGTTTCCATTGGTGCCAGACGTGGTAAAAACATACATTTAACCAATTTTGCCTTTTTTAAATTTTTTTTTTAATTAAAATAATTTACTATTATTTTACTTGCCACATAGTGACAGTTTCGTCTGTCCCTTAACATCTATAATTTGTTCAGGATAAAGACTATCACATTTAACTATTAAGTTTCCTTTGTATTTCCACATCATGCCTTTGTTTCATCAGGTTTTAATTATAAAGGGCCTATACACAAACACTCCACTTTTTTTTTCTTTTTTTTTTTTTTTCCTATTTGACTAATTTTTAATTCCACTTTCAAAGGTTTTTTTTTTTTTTGTTTTTTTTTTTTCTTTTTTTGTTTTTTTACGTTTCTTCCACATTTGACTCATTTGGATAGCTTTACAGTGGACATCTAGCTGAACCTACCAGCTTGTATCCATTTGCAAAAAGAAATATCAAGTCTGCCTTGGTATAAAGTGCTAAATAACCACTTAAAGACATCCTGAGGCTTCAGCTGAAAACATCCAACCTTGTTTTGTTTTGGTTTTTTCCTCCCTCTTCCTCTCCCTTTAAAAAAGCAATGGCAATTTTTGGTCATCCTTAAAATATTTTTGAGTTGTTATTTGGTTATTTTGGGGGGTTTTTTAATATAACAAGGATATTTCTTATAACTTATATTTGTAATGATAAGCTCTTCCCCCCTCCCCCCCCCCCCCCCACTAAGCATTAGTCAAACATGTGAAAGACCTCAGTTACAACAGGCTGTTGTCTTGGTTGCCGTTTCTTTTTAAATTAAACTGTATGTTGATTATTTTTAGGCAGTCCTGCGTGCTATTTGACTGCTTGTTTCCTAGTATATTTCAGTTTTTACTAGTCAGCTTTGTTGCAGACACTTTTCTCACTTGAAAATAATACCATATTGCCACTTCCTTGGTAGCCATGGCATACATATTTATGCTTGGCAATATGTAAATTTGGGAAGTCACCGGTGTAAATGGGTGATAATAGTTGATTTAACTTTTGGAAAATCTTTCATTTGAGGAATTCCTCACATCTCAGATGCTTTTGAATGGCAAAGCCCAGCAATTAGAGAATAAAATGATGAGTATGTCACCTGCAGGACAGCGGTATGAGAACTGTAAAGATTCTGAGCAGCATGGAGACCACCGTGGTTTGGGTCTGCCAGGCTGTGTTACCAAAACTCTACAGTCTGTTAAGGATTGGAAGGACACAGAAGTGATTTGGAGCCGTTCTCTCCCTTCCCTCCTCTGGGAGCAGGAAACTTTGTGTTGCCATTTTTAAGGTGTAGGAGGCATAAGTAATGATCACAGATTGATCTAGAGAGGAATCAAACAGGATGACAGTTTGTGTTGTCTCACTGTATCCTTACGTGCTGCTGCAGGGCTTTGCCCATCCAGCTGTTTCTGTTGCTTCTCTATTAATGTTTTCAGTCAGTAGTTTCCCATTTGATTGCTGCTGGTTTGAACATGAAGCACATAGTTGAGTTAGAAGCTTTGTTGGTTCGTTTAGGTTCAAGGTTAGGAACACATCTTCAGAATAATACTTGAATCATAAAGAATGTTGTATTTTCTGCAGGACAGAACGCTGCTGTTTACCATGCTTTACCATAATTAGAAGTGTGGCAGCCCACATAGTCATGAAGCTGAGATCTTTCTAAATTGTTTACTAATACACAAATCACAAGAATTAATTTTTTTCAAAGCACTACATTACCTCTAGGCTTTTCTCAAAATTAAGATTAGTAAAGAAAACTCAAGTCCTTATTTGTTCAAAATTGAGAATAGTAAGCATTCTCTATTGTAATCAATGGGAAAACTGGTAAATCTGTATATGAGAGTAAGATTATCATAGTCAAACAGTGAGCTAAGTCCTTAGCAGCTGTTTAAAAAGCAACCCATGAGTTCAATACATTAGCACTTTTAACTTGTTGCCACTGTAAATAACTGTGAAATGCATTAGTGTTAAAAAGTAGTAGTTGGACTGACATTCCTAATACTTTCTGAATAACACATAGGAAGTTGTGGCTTTCCCCCTCCAGGTGCTTTACTGCCATATTGCATATGTTCTTAGCTTAACAGTTCTCTCCCATTCTTCCTTCTCCAGTTATCTGTAAGGCCACCATATGTTCAGTGCATGTGTGCACTCACTCACCCATGCGTCCACATACGTGCACACTCAAATATTGCTTCATCAAAATTACAGCTCTGTATAGAAGGCTTCTGGAAAGTCAGGTTCCTTCTAGTCTTTCACAGTTTATTTTGTTTTAAATTCAAGATTAGTAAAGCAGGA
>NW_010293545.1:63377-67353 GCF_000700745.2 Antrostomus carolinensis
GTGTAAATATTGCCTGCTTTTAGTAGTGCATGATATACTGACAGATACTGCTTTCCCCATGCCCTGTGGATCTTACACATTCTATTGTTACACTGCTGGGGGGAAAAGCATGGAATTTAATGTATGTTCATGATGTAATTTGAGTAATTAGAATATAGCTAAATATTGAAAAGACATTTCAAATTTCTGACAGAAACTACTGATGAGTTTTTCATGTTTATCTTCTAAAACCAGCAAATATATGCAGACTTCCTTACGTGAGATACAAAATGGAAATATCAAGGCTTTCCCTTCTTTATTAATTGGGGGGGGGGGGGGCAAACAAAAAACCCCACATTTTGCTAATTATGGAGAAAGTTTGGGACTTGTAACTTTTGAAAATTAGCAGGTTTTCATATGTAGAAAGCATGTAAAGGGCATGTGCTACATACACAGCAAATGTATGCTAATGTTTAGCTACATAACTAATATTAAAATACACCTGAGAACATATAAATTCAAACAATTTCCACCTATTTATGGGCAATAAATTTCACTGTGATCTTAGTTTCTAACATTTGGGATGTATTGCAACAAATATTATTTCTTCCTTAGTTTGCAAAAAGACTCTGTGAAATCCATTTTCTAGCTGCATAGACCAGCAAGGGAAGCTTGGAAAGTTTCACACATGTACTGCTTGGAAGGTGGTTACATCTAAAATAGTCCTGAATGACTTTGAGAAAAGCTTAGTGGCACCTGGGTAGATGCTGTTTATGACATTGTAAAAGGTCTGAAAGTTATCCCTTAGTGCAGGGAAAACGACACGCATTTGGCCAGGCTAAAGACATCTATTTTGCATGTGACAGCCACCTACTATAATAACCTCTATTCCACTGAGTGAGGAACAGCGTTTAGATTAAACTCTCAAACTCAAATTGGCATTGCTTTAGTATTTAATTATACATCTTTATATGAATAATTATAATACATAATTATATTAGTATTTGAATTATAATGCTTAATTACATGCTAAACTTTTTAGAGTTCAAGTTTTAAAATAGCTGGAAATAGTGAAAACATCATCCTATTATTGAATTTGTCAGGTTTGTGCTGATTGCCAGACCACTCCATCTTTCCTCACGCTTTTGCATATAAGAAGCACTAGCGTAGCAGTATTTGCTTAGCTTCTAATTTTGGTTTGCTTTTTGTGTTTTTTCTTTCTCTCTCTTGGTTGTGCCGTTCTCCTTCCCATGATACTGTGCTCGCTCTTTCCGTGCATCACCTGTGGTACCCCCCTGCTCTGACCATTCAGCTGTTGGTGAAGGGGGTACATGAAACTCTGGTAGCTCAGAGAGTTGTTCCTGCTCTCATTACTCTCTCCAGTGACCCTGAAATGTAAGTTTTCTGACTGTCTTATATACCTAGCATCCCTCTTAATGCTTAGGAAGAAATAACCATCAGCTTTGTTTCTTATTCTAGCTGAAAAAAAAATTGAATCACTTTTAAACAAATGTGACTTTTAAATCACTTATTTGTAAATAAAAAGTTTTACTGGAATGCCTAGAGCTAAACTGGGTAAAACTGCTGAATAAACTTTAAATAGAAAACTTAAATCAATGTAATTGAGTTTTTATGGTTTTTTATATTTAATTGTATTCTCAGTTTTTAAATTTGCTTGTGTTATTTCTAGCAGAAAGCTGGATATTAATGTGTTCTGTAATGCTATCAGCTTTACTACTGTAAAATTAAATATCATCCACGTTACTGAAATGCAAAATAGTTTGGGCTGTATCTGATTTCTTATAGACAACCGTAGTACTTCATTTCCTGGACATTCTGATGTGATATTTCTTTCAAGCTAAGGAGGGATGCTTTGCTAATCTCACTAACAGGTTGTTACTAATAAATGCTACAGCATGAATAGAGTCTTAATCGTTTTAATGTCTTGTGTGGGTGAATAAACCAAGAAAAACCCCAAGAGTCTGCCTGCCCATCCTCAGTCACAGCTAACCCAGTTCCTCAAGTTTACCAAACCGTTTTTTATTGCATGTTGACTGGTTTACAGCTGACTCTTCGAGGCATGAGTGAAGCCTTAGTTGACAAGCGGGTTGCTCCGGCCCTTGTTACCTTGTCCAGTGATCCTGAATTGTGAGTTTCAGACTGAGACCTTGAGTTAATCCTGTCTGTCTTTTTCCTGGTCTGCTTTTTTTTGTTTTGTCATTGCTAGAAACTAATGTAACTTAAAGTACTAACTTTCAAATTTTGCTTTATTTTAAAATAATTTTATTCTTACTGTTTAATACATCTTAAAGACTCTGTTTTTCTGTTGTAGTTCAGTAAGGATTGCAACAATTCCTGCTTTTGGGACCATCATGGAAACTGTTACTCAAAGAGAGGTAAGACACCTGTTGTCAGGCTGTTGTTTTTGTAGCATAAGTAGTGGGTGTTTTTTGATAAATGCAGAAACCCAGTAATTCATTAATGAACTTGGAGGGGAAAAAAAATCCAACAGCTTATTATTTCTTAATTTGTTATATCCTCTTTCAAAATGCTTTCCAATTTTGCAATGCTTTGTTTGGTTATTTTGGGTTTTTTTCTGGAAAAAAACCAACTCTCTTTTAACTAATAAAAACATTTCCTTCTAAATATCAAAACAAACATAAACAAAGAAAAACAGATATGTAGAGCAGGAGGCTTGTGCTGGAAGATGGGAAATCCCATGCTTAAAGCGTTTTTTTTAAAAACATTCTCCAATACAGTTGAGAAATCAAAGTCCATTATTTCCAAATAAAATAGCTTTACTTCAAAAAGCTAACTAAAAAGTCAAAGTGGGATTCAGTTACCTCCACACAAGTATATTGTACCATTTTCCATGCTTTAGGATATCCTGCTTAGCTTCCAACTACTTTAGAAGGACTCAAGTCTCTTGTAGTTCCTGTCGTATCTGCTAGTTTACCCCATGGTGTCCAAGATGGCATTAAAAGACATCATAGTGACATAACTGAAATAATCCTTGGGGATAATACAGATATGCAATTCTACCTTGTTTTTTAAATGACAAAACTTTGATAATAGAGCATAAATCTGAAAAAGGCACCCAAGATTCTGCTGTAAGCAGTGGCGCTACTGTATTTAGTTTTATATAACTGTACAATCAAATTTCTTCTTAGAGTCCTCACAACTTTTTTGCAGAGCTTGCATTCTTCCTGTAATTTCAACATATTCTAAAAGAATGTGTTTGAGGAAATGTGAGTAAGAAGTCAGTGATGACTCACAAGTACTTGGAAGATGGTTAAGTTACAATTTTTAGCTTGGAATGCATGCCTGTAATCAGTTTGGGAAGAATACTGTTTTGTTACCACACAAAAATTACTGTATCCATTGCACTAATTATAATAAGCCTTAGAGTACAGAGGTGATACCGCCTTCCAAAATGTATCAGAAGAAAATGTTATTTTTTTCAACTTTGAATGCAAACTATATATATATATATAAAATATCATATTAGATCCTTTAGTTGAAGACATCTTTTTAATTCGATTGATTGTTATGATGCTTACTTTTGTATCTCTGTGTTCTGCAGAAATTTTTAAGCATACTAATTGAGATACATTACAAAAAACACCACTTGAAATCAGTTGTAATTAAACAGGAAAACTCCAAAGATATTAATAGTAAGAGGGAAATGTTAATAGCAGGTAAAAAATGTGCGTATGAAAACTAAGGAAACCTCAGGACAAAAGACCAACTATATGGAAGCATCTGTGTATAGTTAAAGACTGTTAACAGTGTTTTAATCTGATATTAAATATGCAGAGCTTCACTGAAGAGTTTGGAACATGCTGTAAAAAAATAATTGTAAATTAACAGAAGGCCCAAGGTTTATAATCTGAAATATGGAATATTATAGGCACGCTCTGAACTGACCATGATGGCTTCTAGCATCTTCATTCTTTTATATACTTTTTATTTCTCTGGGAATATTTAAGCTTCTGGA